>NC_060197.1:12403519-12423519 GCF_021184085.1 Oncorhynchus gorbuscha | reverse complement strand
CTGTTTTGTGTGTGCGTGTGTATGCATGCGTCTGTCTGTACATGTATCTCTCTCTCCGACAGTCTGCGAGTGTGAGCTAGCTCGTCTGCCGGAGAGCGTCCCTCTGATCTTCCCTGTGCGTTCTTTCACTTTCAACATCTTCCCTTTCTTATGGAAAAGAGCCAATTAGAGTTGTGTCTGTTTGTTTTAAACAAAATGGCTTTTAATTAGTGTGATCAAAACCTCCCTTCTGTAGGCCGGCGGAGCCACTTTGTAGTCCCCCTCCTGATCGCGCCACGCCGGTTTGATGCTGCCTGATAGGACAGGAAGGCAATCTGATGAGTTTTAATGAATGTACTTACTTTGTCTCTCTCTCTCCTCTGTTCTCTCCCTCTGTTTCCTCCTCTTTTTTTGTGTTCTGGGTCTTTTGTTGTATTGTTATTGTGCTTCCTCCTCCTCCTCTTCCTACCCTCATATCCCCTCTTTCTCTCTATTAGTCTCTCTTTCTCTCTCCATCTCCCTCTCTCTCTGCCTGTGGCTCGAGACACTCTCAGTGGTCATTCTTCATTGTAGTGCTGTTCTACTTTAGACAGAAACTGGTACACTCACACACTCAGACAAATTCACACCCTCTCTTTGACAGATTGATTGTAACTGAGATTGAACTCTGTGTTGGTCCAGTCAGGACAAAACCATCAGTTTCTAGCTAGTGGGTCAAATTCTAAGGATCTATCTTGTCATGTGCTCTTTCCCAGTGGAGGGCAGTTGCTAGTGTGTGTGTGTGTGTGTGTGTGTGTGTGTGTGTGTGTGTGTGTGTGTGTGTGTGTGTGTGTGTGTGTTGCCAGGTGCTCTATTGGTTTGTATTGTTCTGACAGTGGCTGCAGGGAGTGAGTCTGAGACCCAATCATTCTCCACTGCTCAGCTCTCCATACTGGACCCTAATTGACATGTGTGTGTTTTGAGCATGTGTGTGTGTGTGTGTGTGTGTGTGTGTGTGTGTGTGTGTGTATTTCAGCTGAAATGGGTCCTACTGACAGCTGTCAGGTTGTTTGGCTCAATCTCCTCCATATCCCCAGGTCTTAAACTCTCACACACACACACACACACACACACACACACACACACACACACACACACACACACACACACACACACACACACACACACACACACACACACACACACACACACACACACACACACACACACACACACACACACACACACACACACACACACACTGCATACTGTATATGACCATTGTCAACCCATGAACTAAAGTTCAATCGAAACCTAATATGCTCTGTTGATAGCAGGTAGATGCCTGAGCCAATTTCCTTAAACCATCTCAGAGTAGGTGTCTGATCCAGGATCAGTTTTGCTTTTCAGATCATAGTGAATAAGATTACATGGACAGTGGGACCTGATCCCAGCACTTCCACTCTGAGACGCTTTCTGAATATGGGCCCTGGTCTACCCTTCTCACGGTTTAACAGCTCAGATAAAGCCTGGATAGTGGACAATAAACTCTGTTTTACAATCCAATCCATTTCTATAGGTCCATCTATCCTCAGGGTCGTGTAACAGGCTCTTGTTATTAGTAGGGAGGTGTTGTCTGTAACTCTCAGCTCTTATGGGCTAGATTGTGGCAGCAGTACAGGTTTTCTTTGTTCTGGCCTTTTGCTGGACGTACAGTCCTGATTTATTTTACAAGTTAGCCTTGACCTCAAGACCTTCATTAGAGCTGGGGATACACACATGCGCGCAAGCACAGACATACAAACAAGCATACACACACACACACACACACACACACACACACACACACACACACACACACACACACACACACACACACACACACACACACACACACACACACACACACACACACACACACACACACACACACACACACACACACACACACACACACACACACACACACACACACACACACACACGTGCTCGTTCTGACATGGCTTTATGATCAGCCTAGTCCTCCCATTGCCATCAGTGCTGTAGGGTCTGATAGATGAACAGAATAAAGGGACAGTAAGGACTAATAAAAAGACTAGATACACTATCTGGCCAGGAGTGTCTGTTGTGTGTATGTATATATATATATATATATATATATATATATATATATATATATATATATATATATATATATATATATATATATATATACACAGTTGACGTTGGAAGTTTACATACACCTCAGCCAAACACATTTAATCTCAGTTTTTCACAATTCCTGACATTTAATCGGAGTAATAATTCCCTGTTTTAAGTCAGTTAGGATTACCACTTTATTTTAAGAATGTGAAATGTCAGAATAATAGTAGAGAGAATTACTTATTTCAGTTTTTATTTCTTTCATCACATTCCCAGTGGGTGAGAAGTTTACATACACTCAATTAGTATTTGGTAGCATTGCCTTTACATTGTTTAACTTGGGTCAAATGTTTCAGGTAGCCTTCCACAAGCTCCCCACAATAAGTTGGATGAATTTTGGCCCATTTTTGCCCACCTTGAGTCAGGTTTGTAGGCCTCCTTGCTCGCACATGCTTTTTCAGTTCTGCCCACAAATGTTCTATGGGATTGAGGTCAGGGCTTTATGACCACTCCAATACCTTGACTTTGTTGTCCTTAAGCCATTTTGTCACAACTTTGGAAGTTTGCTACCAAGCTTTAACTTCCTGACTGATGTCTTGAGATGTTGCTTCAATATATCCACATGATGTTCCTACCTCATGATGCCATCTATTTTGTGAAGTGCACCAGACCCTCCTGCAGGAAAGCACCCCCACAACATGATACTACCACCCCCGTGGTTCACGGTTAGCTTGCAAGCTTCCCCCTTTTTCCTCCAAACATAACGATGGTCATTACGGCCAAACAGTTCTATTTTTGTTTCATCAGATCAGAGGACATTTCTCCAAAAAGTATGATCTTTGTCCCTGTGTGCAGTTGCAACCCGTAATCTGGCTTTTTTATGGAGGTTTTGGAGCATATATATATATATATATATATATATATATATATATATATATATATATATATACCAACACTACAGTTCAAAAGTTTGGGGCCACTTTTCCTTGAAAAGATACATGAAATGAGTTGCAAAATGAATAGGAAATATAGTCAAGACGTTGACAAGGTTATAAATAGTTATTTTTAAATGAAATAATAAATGTGTCCATCAAACTTTGATTTTGTCAAGAAAGAATCCTCAATTTGCAGCAATTACAGCCTTGCACACCTTTGGCATTTTAGTTGTCAATTTGTTGAGGTAATCTGAAGAGATTTCGCCCCATGCTTCCTGAAGCACCTCCCACAAGTTGGATTGGCTTGATGGGCATATCTTACATACCATACGGTCAAGCTGCTCCCACAACAGCTCAATAGGGTTGAGATCGGGTGACTGCTGGCCTGGCCATTCCATTATTATAATACCAGCTGACTGCTTCTTCTCTAAAATAGTTCTTGCATAGTTTGGAGCTGTGCTTTGGTCATTGAGGAAATTGGCTCCAGTTTAAGCGCCGTCCACAGGGTATGGCATGGCGTTGCAAAATAGAGTGATAGCCTTTCTTCTTCAAGATCCCTTTTACCCTGTACACATCTCTGACTTTACCACCACCAAAGCACCCCCAGACCATCACATTGCCTCCACCATGCTTGACAGATGGCGTCTAGCACTTCTCCAGCATCTTTTCATTTTTTCTGCGTCTCATGAATGTTCTTCTTTGTGATCCGAATACCTTACACTTAGATCTGTCTGTCTATAACACTTTTTCCCATCTTCCTCTGTCCAGGACATTTTCCTCTGTCCAGTGTCTGTGTTATTTTGCCCATCTTAATATTTTATTTTTATTGGCCAGTCTGAGATATGGCTTTTTCTTTGCAACTCTGCCTAGAAGGCAGCATCCCAGAGTCGCCTCTTCACTGTTGACGATGAGACTGGTGTTTTGCAGGTACTCTTTAATAAAGCTGCCTGTTGAGGACTTGTCTGTTTCTCAAATTAAACACCAATGTACTTGTCCTCTTGCTCAGTTGTGCACTGCCTCCCACTTCTCTTTCTATTCTGGTTAGAGCCAGTTTGCACTGTTCTCTGAAGGGAGTAGTACACAGTGTTGTACGAGATCTTCAGTTTCTTGGCTATTTCTAGCCTTCATTTGCTGATGCTCCAGATACTCCACTAGTCTAAAGAAGGCCCATTTTATTGCTTCTTTAATCAGAACAACAGTTTTCAGCTGTGCTAACATAATTGTAAAATGGTTTTCTAATGATCAATTAGCCTTTTAAAATGATAAACTTGGATTAGCTAACACAACGTGCCATTGGAACACAGGAGTGATAGTTGCTGATAATAGGCCTCTGTACGCCTATGTAGATATTCCATAAAAAATCTGCCGTTTCCACCTAATATAATCATTTACAACATTAACCATGTCTACACTGTATTTCTGATCAATTTGATGTTTTTTAATGGACAAACAGTTAGCCTTTCTTTCAAAAACAAGGGCATTTCTAAGTGACCCCAAACTTTTGAACGGTATACCAGATAATTAGGTTAGGTCGCCGTTCGATATGGCACCCTATTCTTTAGGTAGTGCACTACTTTAGACCAGGGCCCATAGGGAATAGGGTGCCATTTGGATGGAGGTCACAGGAACAGGAGAGGACTGACACACACACACACATGGGAAAAGGAGTTGTGTGAGGATCTGTGTGAGGATCTCTGTTGCCTACATTGGTTCCACACTGACAGAATCAGAGCAGACTGACTTAGGTCCTGTTTCAGTTTCTGTGTTTCTGAGACTACCTCTAATTTATGCTCTGCTATGGCTGGGCCTGACTGGGTGTTATATTAGCAGCAATGTGTGTGTGTGTGTGTGTGTGTGTGTGTGTGTGTGTGTGTGTGTGTGTGTGTGTGTGTGTGTGTGTGTGTGTGTGTGTGTGTGTGTGTGTGTGTGTGTGTGTGTGTGTGTGTGTGTGTGTGTGTGTGTGTGTGTGTGTGTGTGTGTGTGTGTGTAACCTATATAAGGCTAGAAGGATTGGATATTGTGTGTTCACAGGAGAACTAAGGAGAGCCAGTCACACGAGAGAGGGGAGGTTGGTAAGTACAGAGGGAATGGAGGACATTTTATCCATTTCTCATTCCTTCACACTCTGTCTATACATACGGTGTATCTTTATCTCCCCCCTCACTCTCTCACCCCGTCTCTCCCACCCCCTCTCTCCCACCCCCTCTCTCCCACCCCATCTCTAAAGAAAGGCTGTAAGGAGAAGAGTGTGGGGGCAGAACGCTCCCTCTCTCTACAGTCTCTTGTTAAACTGCTGGCAGATGACAGAAAAATTAGAGACATTTCTCCTGCTGACAGGTTGTTGTGTGTCTCTTCTGCTTCAAATGATTTGTGTCACTTTGTTTTCACTCAAGCTGTCTCTCCTGCACAATGAGCACAGTGTACAGGTTGTCTTCCATAGGGAGGACCCGATTCCTCTATCTCCTAGCTGCCTGCCTCTCAAACCCATCACACACACACGTACACAGACGCGCATGCATGCTCACACAAAGCGCACTCATGCATGGACACACACACACACACACACACACACACACACACACACACACACACACACACACACACACACACACACACACACACACACACACACACACACACACACACACACACACACACACACACACACACACACACACACACACACACACACACACACACACACACACACACACACACACACACACCAGGAGGGAAGCAGGAGACAGAGAGATGGCTGCTGCTACTTCTTGCTAATTATAAGGACACACTTTGATTGCCTTGTTTGGAAACACTTCTCAAACAGCTGTAATGGTAATAATTAGTCTCTGCTGAGGTTTACACGGCAGACAGAGGAGGCACAGTCATGTCTGACCCCTTGTATGTCTATGTGTGTATTTGTGTGTGTGTGCAGGGGTGTCATGCATCCATTAGTTTAAATGGGAGCATGCATTATGTGAGGACTGAGGGGGGTTCAATTGTCACTTTAATGAATTATGAACATTGATTATTAAAGAACTTGTATGCCTTAAGAGTTTAGTACAATTGCCACGCTGGTATAGTATCATCATAACCGAAGAATGACAGAGATTCTCGTATTTTCTAAAGTCCAGCAACCTTGCCAGCAGGCCTGCCAACTAAGATAGCAGACAAGCTACTCTAACTTGATTGGTAGCCTGAAATGTCTTAGTAGCTAGTACTGAGCTTGGGAGACTGGGAACCTATCTAGCTGGCTAGCTAAAGCCTACTTCATAAAATTGCTAGGTGGCAATTCATCAAGAAGGAATCATCAAGAAGGAATCATCAAGAAGGAATGAATACATAGCTTGATCAAATTAATTTACAAACATACTGTACCTCCTGGGAGTCCTGCCCATCACCGGCAGCTCAAACCTAATCAAATCTAATTGGACTCCCGAATGGCGCAGCGGTCTAACGCAAAGGATCTCAGTGCAAGTTGTTTCACTACAGACTCCCTGGTTCGAATCTAGGCTGTATCAAACCGGCCGTGATTGGGAGTCCCACAGTGCAGAGGCCAGTTGGCCCAGCGTCGTCCAGGTTTGGCCGGTGTAGGCCATCAATGTAAATAAGAATTTGTTCTTAGCTCACTTGCCTGGTTAAATAAAGGTAAAATAAAACACTGGGTGTGTCACTTGACTCTCTCTCTCTCTACCCCTCCACAGAAGATACTACCTGCATGCACTAGTGTTTTGCCAAGCATATTTTTGCTGCATGGTGCACCTTGGAAGGAACCACTTACGAGGTGGTAGAGGGGTACTCTCTTTGCCTGTGTAACCGATGTGAAATGGCTAGCTAGTTAGTGGTGGTGCGCGCTAATAGCGTTTCAATCGGTGTCGTCACTCGCTTTGAGACCTTGAAGTAGTGGTTCCCCTTGCTCTGCAAGGGCCGCGGCTTTTGTGGAGTGATGGTTAACTATGCTTCGTGGGAGGCAGTTGTTGATGTGTGCAGAGGGTCCCTGGTTCAAGCCCGGGTATGGGCGAGGGGACGGACTAAAGTTATACTGTTACACTTGGTCCAGTCAGTGAGCCCCCTCTGCAAAATACAGCTGACAGATCTTTTTTATAAATAATTATGATAAATTGTGGGCTTACATTGAATATCCCCTTGAGCATGGTGAAGTTATTAATTACACTTTGTATCAATACATCCAGTCACTACAGAGATACAGGTGTCCTTCCTAACTCAGTTGCTGGAGAGGAAGGAAACCATTCAGGGATTTCACCATGAGGCCAATGGTGATTTTAAAACAGTTACACAGTTTAATGGCAGTGATAGGAGAAAACTGAACATTGTAGTTACTCCACAATACTAACCTATGTGACAGAGTGAAAAGAAGGAAGCCTGTACAGAATACCAATATTTATTCCAAAGCACGCATCATGTTTGCAACAAGGCATTAAAGTAATGCTGCAAAAAAATGTGGCAGAGCAATTCACTTTTTTACCTGAATAAAAAGTGTTATGTGTGGAGCAAATTCAATACAACATATTACTGAGTACCACTCTCCATATTTTCAAGCATAGTAGTGGTTGCATCATGTTATGGGCATGCTTGTAATCGATAAGGACTGGGGAGTTTTTCAGGATGAAAAGAAACGGAAACACAGGCAAAATCCTAGAGGAAAACCTGGTTCTGCCTCCTTTCCACCAGACACTGGGAGATGAATTCACCTTTCAGCTGGACAATAACCTAAATCACAGTGGCAAATCTACGCAAAATGCTAACCAAGAAGACGGTGAATGTTGTTGACTGGCTGAGTTACAGTTTTGACCTAAATCTACTTGAAAATCTATGGCAAGACCTGAAAATGTTTGGTTAGCAATGATCAACAACCAATTTGACAGAGCTTGAACAATTTTGTAAAGAATAATGGGCAAATATTGTACAATATTGTACATCTGGGCTATTTTCTCCACTGGCTATCTGCTGGGTGTGAAAATCATCTGTCAGGAATCATGTCTCTGTGGCGTCAAGTTTCCTGTGAGATTCACAAACTGTCTGTTGTTACATAGCTCAGAGACAGTACTTCATATTCACTAATAATGGTACATTACTGTCCTGTTGTTGGTGTAGGTCCTATCTAATGATAATGTGTTACCACAATGCTCATTATCAAATCATTATTTGCTGTACAACAAGTTCTCACCATGTTCTGTACATGTTTATTAGATCAGCTATGTAAATCAATTTGTTCAGTCAAGGCTTGAACAGCCAAGCAGCTGATCCTCTGAACAAGCCCTAAATGTAAACATGTTACACAGAGAGGTACAGTGGTACAGTGGTACAGTGGTGGTGCCTCCACACACACAGCAGGAGCCCAATAGTCTCCTTTTGTGCACTCAGTGTATATGTATACATTATCCATAGATATTTGGGCGAGAGAGTCGGGGTTAAAGTTTGTGTCTGTGTTACTAGCTGCTACGGTATTTACCGGGAGGAACTCAAGCTTTCTGGTTTATAGTGACAGGGGGATCACCAAACACCAAAGAGCAGCTCTTTTGACAATAAGCTTTTCATAAGTGAGAGAGAGCACATCCTTGATTTGATTACTTCTGCCTGGACAGAGCAGGGAGGGACTGATAGGCAGGCACAAGTCTTTATTTGATTGGTTCTGTCTTTTAGAGGGCAGAGGCCTTCCATGTCAAGTTGGGGCTGGGGAATCTGTGTGTGTGTGATTGCATTATTTTGTGTGTGTCTGTGTTTGTTTGTGTGTGACTGTGTGTGTGTGTGTGTTTTGTCAGTCTACATGGACCTCTTCAGTAAGTGTCCTTCTAGCTAGGTAGGGTCAGGGTCAGTGTAACTGTGATTAAAGACAAAAAACACAGATCACACCTGATTGATCTGGGCTCTAGTGTCTGCCCCCATGTCAGGGACACGGCTCTAGTGTCTGCCCCCATGTCAGGGACACGGCTCTAGTATCTGCCCACATGTCAGGGACAGGGCTCTGGGGTCTGCCCCCATGTCAGGGACAGAGCTCTAATGTCTGCCCCCATGTCAGGGACACGGCTCTAGTGTCTGCCCCCATGTCAGGGACAGGCCTCTAGTGTCTGCCCCCATGTCAGGGACAGGGCTCTAGTGTCTGCCCCCATGTCAGGGACACTGCTCTAGTGTCTGCACCCATGTCAGGAACACTGCTCTAGTGTCTGCACCCATGTCAGGGACACTGCTCTAGTGTCTGCCCCCATGTCAGGGACAGGGCTCTAGTGTCTGCCCCCATGTCAGGGACAGGGCTCTAGTGTCTGCCCCCATGTCAGGGACAGGGCTCTAGTGTCTGCCCCCATGTCAGCGACAGGGCTCTAGTGTCTGCCCCCATGTCAGGGACACTGCTCTAGTGTCTGCCCCCATGTCAGCGACAGGGCTCTAGTGTCTGCCCCCATGTCAGCAACAGGGCTCTAGTGTCTGCCCCCATGTCAGCAACAGGGCTCTAGTGTCGGCCCCCATGTCAGGGACACTGCTCTAGTGTCTGCCCCCATGTCAGCAACAGGGCTCTAGTGTCTGCCCACATATCAGGGACACTGCTCTAGTGTCTGCCCCCATGTCAGCAACAGGGCTCTAGTGTCTGCCCCCATGTCATGGACAGGGCTCTAGTGTCTGCCCCCATGTCAGCAACAGGGCTCTAGTGTCTGTCCCCATGTCAGGGACACTGCTCTAGTGTCTGCCCCCATGTCAGGGACAGGGCTCTAGTGTCTGCCCCCATGTCAGGGACAGGGCTCTAGTGTCTGCCCCCATGTCAGGGACAGGGCTCTAGTGTCTGCCCCCATTTCAGCAACAGGGCTCTAGTGTCTGCCCCCATGTCATGGACAGGGCTCTAGTGTCTGCCCCCATGTCAGCAACAGGGCTCTAGTGTCTGCCCCCATGTCAGCAACAGGGCTCTAGTGTCTGCCCCCATGTCAGGGACACGGCTCTAGTATCTGCCCACATGTCAGGGACAGGGCTCTGGGGTCTGCCCCCATGTCAGGGACAGAGCTCTAATGTCTGCCCCCATGTCAGGGACACGGCTCTAGTGTCTGCCCCCATGTCAGGGACAGGCCTCTAGTGTCTGCCTCCATGTCAGGGACAGGGCTCTAGTGTCTGCCCCCATGTCAGGGACACTGCTCTAGTGTCTGCACCCATGTCAGGGACACTGCTCTAGTGTCTGCACCCATGTCAGGGACACTGCTCTAGTGTCTGCCCCCATGTCAGGGACAGGGCTCTAGTGTCTGCCCCCATGTCAGGGACAGGGCTCTAGTGTCTGCCCCCATGTCAGGGACAGGGCTCTAGTGTCTGCCCCCATGTCAGTGACAGGGCTCTAGTGTCTGCCCCCATGTCAGGGACACTGCTCTAGTGTCTGCCCCCATGTCAGGGACAGGGCTCTAGTGTCTGCCCCCATGTCAGGGACAGGGCTCTAGTGTCTGCCCCCATGTCAGCGACAGGGCTCTAGTGTCTGCCCCCATGTCAGGGACAGGGCTCTAGTGTCTGCCCCCATGTCAGCGACAGGGCTCTAGTGTCTGCCCCCATGTCAGCAACAGGGCTCTAGTGTCTGCCCCCATGTCAGCAACAGGGCTCTAGTGTCGTCTGCCCCCATGTCAGGGACACTGCTCTAGTGTCTGCCCCCATGTCAGCAACAGGGCTCTAGTGTCTGCCCCCATGTCAGCAACAGGGCTCTAGTGTCTGCCCACATATCAGGGACACTGCTCTAGTGTCTGCCCCCATGTCAGCAACAGGGCTCTAGTGTCTGCCCCCATGTCATGGACAGGGCTCTAGTGTCTGCCCCCATGTCAGCAACAGGGCTCTAGTGTCTGTCCCCATGTCAGGGACACTGCTCTAGTGTCTGCCCCCATGTCAGGGACAGGGCTCTAGTGTCTGCCCCCATGTCAGGGACAGGGCTCTAGTGTCTGCCCCCATGTCAGGGACAGGGCTCTAGTGTCTGCCCCCATTTCAGCAACAGGGCTCTAGTGTCTGCCCCCATGTCATGGACAGGGCTCTAGTGTCTGCCCCCATGTCAGCAACAGGGCTCTAGTGTCTGTCCCCATGTCAGCAACAGGGCTCTAGTGTCTGCCCACATGTCAGGGACACTGCTCTAGTGTCTGCCCCCATGTCAGCAACAGGGCTCTAGTGTCTGCCCCCATGTCAGGGACAGGGCTCTAGTGTCTGCCCCCATGTCAGCAACAGGGCTCTAGTGTCTGCCCCCATGTCAGGGACACTGCTCTAGTGTCTGCCCCCATGTCAGGGACAGGGCTATGGGGTCTGCCCCCATGTCAGGGACAGGGCTCTCGTGTCTGCCCCCATATCAGCAACAGGTCTCTAGTGTCTGCCCCCATGTCAGGGACACTGCTCTAGTGTCTGCCCCCATGTCAGGGACAGGGCTCTAGTGTCTGCCCCCATGTCAGGGACAGGGCTCTAGTGTCTGCCCCCATGTCAGCAACAGGGCTCTAGTGTCTGCCCCCATGTCAGGGACACTGCTCTAGTGTCTGCCCCCATGTCAGGGACAGGGCTATGGGGTCTGCCCCCATGTCAGGGACAGGGCTCTCGTGTCTGCCCCCATATCAGCAACAGGGCTCTAGTGTCTGCCCCCATGTCAGGGACACTGCTCTAGTGTCTGCCCACATGTCAGGGACACTGCTCTAGTGTCTGCCCACATGTCAGGGACACTGCTCTAGTGTCTGCCCACATGTCAGGGACACTGCTCTAGTGTCTGCCCCCATGTCCAGGACAGGGCTCTAGTGTCTGCCCCCATGTCAGGGACACTGCTCTAGTGTCTGCCCCCATGTCAGGGACAGGGCTCTAGTGTCTGCCCCCATGTCAGCAACAGGGCTCTAGTGTCTGCCCCCATGTCAGGGACAGGGCTCTAGTGTCTGCCCCATGTCAGGGACAGGGCTCTAGTGTCTGCCCCCATGTCAGCAACAGGGCTCTAGTGTCTGTCCCCATGTCAGCAACAGGGCTCTAGTGTCTGCCCCCATGTCAGGGACAGGGCTATGGGGTCTGCCCCCATGTCAGGGACAGGGCTCTAGTGTCTGCCCCCATGTCAGCAACAGGGCTCTAGTGTCTGCCCACATGTCAGCAACAGGGCTCTAGTGTCTGCCCCCATGTCAGGGACACTGCTCTAGTGTCTGCCCCCATATCAGCAACAGGGCTCTAGTGTCTGCCCCCATGTCAGGGACAGGGCTCTCGTGTCTGCCCCCATATCAGCAACAGGGCTCTAGTGTCTGCCCCCATGTCAGGGACACTGCTCTAGTGTCTGCCCACATGTCAGGGACACTGCTCTAGTGTCTGCCCACATGTCAGGGACACTGCTCTAGTGTCTGCCCACATGTCAGGGACACTGCTCTAGTGTCTGCCCCCATGTCCAGGACAGGGCTCTAGTGTCTGCCCCCATGTCAGGGACACTGCTCTAGTGTCTGCCCCCATGTCAGGGACAGGGCTCTAGTGTCTGCCCCCATGTCAGCAACAGGGCTCTAGTGTCTGCCCCCATGTCAGGGACAGGGCTCTAGTGTCTGCCCCCATGTCAGCAACAGGGCTCTAGTGTCTGTCCCCATGTCAGCAACAGGGCTCTAGTGTCTGCCCCCATGTCAGGGACAGGGCTATGGGGTCTGCCCCCATGTCAGGGACAGGGCTCTAGTGTCTGCCCCCATGTCAGCAACAGGGCTCTAGTGTCTGCCCACATGTCAGGGACACTGCTCTAGTGTCTGCCCCCATGTCAGGGACACTGCTCTAGTGTCTGCCCCCATGTCAGCAACAGGGCTCTAGTGTCTGCCCCCATGTCAGGGACAGGGCTCTAGTGTCTGCCCCCATGTCAGCAACAGGGCTCTAGTTTCTGCCCCCATGTCAGGGACACTGCTCTAGTGTCTGCCCCCATGTCAGCAACAGGGCTCTAGTGTCTGCCCACATATCAGGGACACTGCTCTAGTGTCTGCCCACATATCAGGGACACTGCTCTAGTGTCTGCCCCCATGTCAGGGACAGGGCTCTATTGTCTGCCCCCATGTCAGCAACAGGGCTCTAGTGTCTGCCCCCATGTCAGCAACAGGGCTCTAGTGTCTGCCCCCATGTCAGGGACAGGGCTCTAGTGTCTGCCCCATGTCAGGGACAGGGCTCTAGTGTCTGCCCCCATGTCAGCAACAGGGCTCTAGTGTCTGCCCCCATGTCAGCAACAGGGCTCTAGTTTCTGCCCCCATGTCAGGGACACTGCTCTAGTGTCTGCCCCCATGTCAGCAACAGGGCTCTAGTGTCTGCCCACATATCAGGGACACTGCTCTAGTGTCTGCCCACATATCAGGGACACTGCTCTAGTGTCTGCCCCCATGTCAGGGACAGGGCTCTAGTGTCTGCCCCCATGTCAGCAACAGGGCTCTAGTGTCTGCCCCCATGTCAGCAACAGGGCTCTAGTGTCTGCCCCCATGTCAGCGACAGGGCTCTAGTGTCTGCCCCATGTCAGGGACAGGGCTCTAGTGTCTGCCCCCATGTCAGCAACAGGGCTCTAGTGTCTGCCCCCATGTCAGCAACAGGGCTCTAGTGTCTGCCCCCATGTCAGGGACACTGCTCTAGTGTCTGCCCCCATGTCAGGGACAGGGCTATGGGGTCTGCCCCCATGTCAGGGACAGGGCTCTAGTGTCTGCCCCCATGTCAGCAACAGGGCTCTAGTGTCTGCCCACATGTCAGGGACACTGCTCTAGTGTCTGCCCCCATGTCAGGGACACTGCTCTAGTGTCTGCCCCCATGTCAGCAACAGGGCTCTAGTGTCTGCCCCCATGTCAGGGACAGGGCTCTAGTGTCTGCCCCCATGTCAGCAACAGGGCTCTAGTGTCTGCCCCCATGTCAGGGACACTGCTCTAGTGTCTGCCCCCATGTCAGCAACAGGGCTCTAGTGTCTGCCCACATATCAGGGACACTGCTCTAGTGTCTGCCCCCATGTCAGGGACACTGCTCTAGTGTCTGCCCCCATGTCAGGGACAGGGCTCTAGTGTCTGCCCCCATGTCAGGTACAGGGCTCTAGTGTCTGCCCCCATTTCAGCAACAGGGCTCTAGTGTCTACCCCCCATGTCAGGGACAGGGCTCTAGTGTCTGCCCCCATGTCAGGGACAGGGCTCTAGTGTCTGCCCCCCATGTCAGGGACAGGGCTCTAGTGTCTGTCCCCATGTCAGGGACAGGGCTATGGGGTCTGCCCCCATGTCAGGGACAGGGCTCTAGTGTCTGCCCCCATGTCAGCAACAGGGCTCTAGTGTCTGCCCACATGTCAGGGACACTGCTCTAGTGTCTGCCCCCATGTCAGGGACACTGCTCTAGTGTCTGCCCCCATGTCAGCAACAGGGCTCTAGTGTCTGCCCCCATGTCAGGGACAGGGCTCTAGTGTCTGCCCCCATGTCAGCAACAGGGCTCTAGTGTCTGCCCCCATGTCAGGGACACTGCTCTAGTGTCTGCCCCCATGTCAGCAACAGGGCTCTAGTGTCTGCCCACATATCAGGGACACTGCTCTAGTGTCTGCCCCCATGTCAGGGACACTGCTCTAGTGTCTGCCCCCATGTCAGGGACAGGGCTCTAGTGTCTGCCCCCATGTCAGGTACAGGGCTCTAGTGTCTGCCCCCATTTCAGCAACAGGGCTCTAGTGTCTACCCCCCATGTCAGGGACAGGGCTCTAGTGTCTGCCCCCATGTCAGGGACAGGGCTCTAGTGTCTGCCCCCCATGTCAGGGACAGGGCTCTAGTGTCTGTCCCCATGTCAGGGACAGGGCCTCTGAGTCGATTAGTCTCCTGCTGTGTGTGTGGTGGCACCACCACTGTACCTCTCTGTGTAACATGTTTACATTTAGGGCTTGTTCAGAGGATCAGCTGCATGGCTGTTCAAGCCTTGACTGAACAAATGGATTTACATAGCTGATCTAATAAACCACTGTACCTCTCTGTGTAACATGTTTACATCTAGGGCTTGTTCAGAGGATCAGCTGCATGGCTGTTCAAGCCTTGACTGAACAAATTGATTTACATAGCTGATCTAATAAACATGTACAGAACATGGTGAGAACTTGTTGTACAGCAAATAATGATTTGATAATGAGCATTGTGGTAACACATTATCATTAGATAGGACCTACACCAACAACAGGACAGTAATGTACCATTATTAGTGAATATGAAGTACTGTCTCTGAGCTATGTAACAACAGACAGTTGGTGATGCTCACAGGAAACTTGACGCCACGGAGACATGATTCCTGACAGATGATTTTCACACTCAGCAGACAGCCAGTGGAGAAAATAGCCCAGATGTGCCAGAAACACAACACTTACCATCAGTGGGCTATAGCTCACAGTCACAAGTTCACGCACATATTCACACATACGTAAAGGGTGTGCAAGTCATTCAAAATCCTATTTTCCCTAACTTTAACTTGAACTCCTAACCATAACTTTAACTCTTACACCTAATTCTAACCCTGACCCTAATTGTAACCCTAAACCTAACCCCTAAGCCTAAAATGGCCCTACAAGGGAGAATTTTTGTTGTTTTACTATTCTTTTGGGTGATTTCTGGTACCCACAAGGATGGTAATATAGGATAGTAATACAAGCCCACACATACACACACATCCAACATTACACCATTCCTAACCTACATGTGTTACACCTGGATTAGCTGTGTGTGTGTGTGTGTGTGTGTGTGTGTGTGTGTGTGTGTGTGTGTGTGTGTGTGTGTGTGTGTGTGTGTGTGTGTGTGTGTGTGTGTGTGTGTGTGTGTGTGTGTGTGTGTGTGTGTGTGTGTGTGTGTGTGTGTGTGTGTGTGTGTGTGTGTGAGAGATCAAACACACACCATCCATGCATGTATGGGATTCCTTCATCTCTCTCTCTCCTGTCCCCGCTTCCATTATCTAATATAAGAGACTAATCCTCTTGTGGTATTAATCTGCTTTAACGAGGGTTTGTTACCGTGTTGAGATGGAATTAAAACCCTGGGAGGTGGAGGGGGAGGGTGTGTGTTTGGGGGAAGGGGGACAGGGGAGGCTCTGACATACAACGCTAAGCTGTTATGTCTTCTCTTGTAGACCTATACCCTGTTTCTCCTCTCCTTCTCACATCGCCACTCTAGAACCAATGATAACTTTTCCAAATAGTGAACTTCCATCTAAATCATTTGATTATGTACAGTATTTGACTTAGGTGTGGTTAGTGTGTGCTTTGTGCTGTAAGTAGACCACATTCCCTGTCTGGATTCCTTATATGAGAAACCTTAAGTGAAACTTAGAATTCTAAATACTAAGAGTAATTTAATAGGATCTTTATTCACTGAAATCTGTGTTCTGCTCCCATATGTCAAATCAGGATTTGTCCCATTGCTCTCCTTCTCATTATTCTGTTATTGTCCAGATTCGATGTTGTCCTGTTGTGGTGTTGATTCAGAGCCTGATGTTGATGCTGTCTGTTATAAAGTCTTGTTGAGCTAGTTTACCACAGTAACAGACCCTACAGTAGTGTCTTCTTTGTGACTAGTTGTTGTATTCTCTGGATGTGTCCCAAATGGCATCCTCTTCCCTATATACTGCACTGTTTTCACCAGAGCCCTATAGGCCCTAGTCAAAAGTAGTACGCTATAATAGGGAATAGGATGCGTTTTGGGATGCATCCTCTCTCTGAGGTAAACTAAGGTCAGTTTATAGTCTCTCTATGTTACATGTCATCTCCATGATTTTTTCAAAACTAAGTTTGGTCATTTGGAACCTTTTAACTCATTAAGATATTAGTGACACATCTGGCTCTTATTAACGTCCACACAGTTAGTCTTTGTCTGGCCGTCTGACGAGTAGAGAATGCTACATACCACAGATATTTTTGACTGACTTTCTCCTTGTTTCCACGAGGTTTTGGTGTTCTCGTCAGTTCTGTTTTCTGATTGGTTCCTGTGTTGTTTTGACCAATCAGATCGTTGCCTATATTTACTGTATGAAGGACAAGACTGACTATGGAAAGATATACACTGCTCAAAAAAATAAAGAGAACACTTAAACAACACAATGTAACTCCAAGTCAATCACACTTCTGTGAAATCAAACTGTCCACTTAGGAAGCTACACTGATTGACAATAAATGTCACATGCTGTTGTGCAAATGGAATAGACAACAGGTGGAAATTATAGGCAATTATCAAGACACCCCCAATAAAGGAGTGGTTCTGCAGGTGGTGACCACAGACCACTTCTCAGTTCCTATGCTTCCTGGCTGATGTTTTGGTCACTTTTCAATGCTGGCGGTGCTTTCAATCTAGTGGTAGCATGAGACGGAGTCTACAACCCACACAAGTGGCTCAGGTAGTGCAGATCATCCAGGATGGCACATCAATGCGAGCTGTGGCAAGAAGGTTTGCTGTGTCTGTCAGCGTAGTGTCCAGAGCATGGAGGCGCTACCAGGAGACAGGCCAGTACATCAGGAGACGTGGAGGAGGCCGTAGGAGGGCAACAACCCAGCAGCAGGACCGCTACCTCTACCTTTGTGCAAGGAGGAGCAGGAGGAGTACTGCCAGAGCAAAATGACCCCCAGCAGGCCACAAATGTGCATGTGTCTGCTCAAACGGTCAGAAACAGACTCCATGAGGGTGGTATGAGGGCCCAACGTCCACAGGTGAGGGTTGTGCTCTTCACAGATGAAAGCAGGTTCACACTGAGCACATGTGACAGACGTGACAGAGTCTGGAGACGCCGTGGAGAACGTTCTGCTGCCTGCAACATCCTCCAGCATGACCGGTTTGGCGGTGGGTCAGTCATGGTGTGGGGTGGCATTTCTTTGGAAGGCCGCACAGCCCTCCATGTGCTCGCCAGAGGTAGCCTGACTGCCATTAGGTACCGAGATGAGATCCTCAGACCCCTTGTGAGACCATATGCTGGTGCGTTTGGTCCTGGGTTCCTCCTATTGCAAGACAATGCTAGACCTCATGTGGCTGGAGTGTGTCAGCAGTTCCTGCAAGAGGAAGGCATTGATGCTATGGACTGGCCCGCCCGTTCCTCAGACCTGAATCCAATTGAGCACATCTGGGACATCATGTCTCGCTCCATCCACCAACGCCATGTTTCACCACAGACTGTCCAGGAGTTGGTGGATACTTTAGTCCAGGTCTGGGAGGAGATCCCTCAGGAGACCATCCGCCACCTCATCAGGAGCATGCCCATGCGTTGTAGGGAGGTCATACAGGCACGTGGAGGCTACACACACTACTGAGCCTCATTTGGACTTGTTTTAAGGACATTACATCAAAGTTGGATCAGCCTGTAGTGTGGTTCTCCAAATCCAGACCTCCATGGGTTGATAAATTTGATTTCCATTGATAATTTTTGTGTGATTTTGTTGTCAGCACATTCAACTATGTAAAGAAAAAAGTATTTAATAAGAATATTTCATTCATTCAGATCTCGGATGTGTAATTTTAGTGTTCCCTTTATTTATTTGAGCACTGCATATATATACATACATACATACATACATACATACATACATACATACATACATACATACATACATACATACATACATACATACATACATACATACATACATACATACATACATACATACATACATACATACATACATACATACATACATACATACATACATACATACATACATACATACATACATACATACATACATACATACATACATACATACATACATACATACATACAAGTTTAGACACACCTACTTATTCAAGGGTTTTTCTTTATTTTGACTATTTTCTACATTGTAGAAAAATAGTAAAGACATCAAAACTATGAAATAACACATGGAATCATGTAGTAAACAAAATAAGTATAAAATACAGTATATGACCGCCAATCACACAGCTAAGAACCTCACAAATACGTAGAGAAAAGTGACCCCCATCACACACCTACAAACCTCACAAATAAGTAGAGAAGTGACCCCCCATCACACACCTAAGAACCTCACAAATAAGTAGAGAAGTGACCCCCCATCACACAGCTAAGAACCTCACAAATAAGTATAGAAGTGACCCCCCATCACACAGCTAAGAACCTCACAAATAAGTATAGAAGTGACCCCCCATCACACAGCTAAGAACCTCACAAATAAGTAGAGAGGAGACCCCCCCCATCACACAGCTAAGAATCGCGACACAGCTATTACACGGCCAATAAACACTGCTATATACAGTACCAGTCAAAGGTTTGTACACACCTACTCATTACAGAGTTTTTCTTTATTTTTACTATTTTCTACATTGTATAATAGTAGTGAAGACATAAATAAATAAATGTTATATTTCATATTTTATATTCTTCTAAGTTTGCCTTGATGACAGCATTGCACACCCTTGTCATTCTCACAACCAGCTTCACCTGGAATTATTTTCCAACAGTCTTGAAGGAGTTCCCACATATGAGCACATGTTGGCTGATTTTCCTTCACTCTAATATATAATAATAATATATGCCATTTAGCAGACGCTTTTATCCAAAGCGACTTACAGTCATGTGTGCATACATTCTGCGGTCCAACTCATCCCAAACCATCTCAAATGGGCTGAGATCTGGTGATTGTGGAGGCCAGGTCATCTGATGCATCACTCCATCACTTTCCATGGTCAAATAGCCCTTACACAGCCTGGAGGTGTGTTGGGTCATTGTCCTGCTGCAAAACAAATGATAGTCCCACTAAGGGCAAACCAGATGGGAAGGTGTATCGCTGCAGAATGCTGTGGTAGCCATGCTGGTTAAGTGTGCCTTGAATTCTAAATAAATCACTGACAGTGTCACCAGAAAAGCACCCCCACACCATCACACCTCCTCCTCCATGCTTCACAGTGGGAACTACACATACGGAGATCATCCGTTCACCTACTCTGCGTCTCACAAAGACATGGCGGTTGGACTCATCGGACCAAAAGACAGATTTCCACAAGTCTAATGTCCATTGTTCGTGTTTCTTGGCCCAAGCAAGTCTCG
>NC_060197.1:12326019-12401019 GCF_021184085.1 Oncorhynchus gorbuscha | reverse complement strand
TCAAATGTAATATGGTTAAGGTAAGGGTGATCATTATGGTTAAGGTTAAGGGTTAAGGTTAGGGTTTAGGGTTGGGACATCCCAAGTATCCCGGAAAGCACTGACCTGTACTCTACCCCCCCTCATTTTTTAACAATTTACTATTGTTCTTCTGTCTATTGCAGAACCCGTCTAAAGTCTGGACACGCCCACTCATTCCAGGGTTTTTCTTTATTTTGACTATTTTCTACATATGTAGAATTAATAGAGAAGACATCAAAACTGTCAAATTACACATATGGAATCATGTAGTAACCAAAAAGGTGTTAAACAAATCAAAATATATTTGAAATGCCCAGAGTGTGCAAAGATGTCATCAAGGCAAAGGGGGGGTACTTTGAAGAATCCAAAATATAAAATATATTTTGATTTGTTTAAAACTTCATTGGTTAATATGATTCCATGTGTGTTATTTCATAGTTTTTGTAATGAACTTCGTCTGTTGTTTGTAGAAAGTCAGACCGAAATGCAGCGTGTAGGTTACTCATGACTTTAAATGAAGCTAATACAGTACATGAAATAACGAAGAAGAAAACAACAAACGAATGAAACTAATACAGCCTATCTGGTGACTAACACTAAGACAGGTACAATCACCCACGAAATACAACGCTCAGTCAAGCTACCTAAATACGGTTCCCAATCCGAGACAACTAGAATCAGCTGACTCCAATTAGGAATCGCCTCAGGCAGCCAAGCCTAACTAGACACACCCCTAATAATACACACTCCCAATTAATACAAACCCAATACGAAATAACAACATATAAACCCATGTCACACCCTGGCCTACCCAAACATATAACAAAAACACAAGATACAATGACCAAGGCGTGACAGTTTTGATGTTATTCTATAGTGTAGAAATGAGTAGGTGTGTGCAGACGTTTGACTGGTGCTGTATATAGAGCAGTGTTTACTGGCCGTGTGATAGCTGTGTCGACATTCTTAGCTGTGTGATAGGGGGACAACTCTCTACTTTTTTGTGAGGTTCTTAGCTGTGTGATGGGGGTCACTTCTCTACTTATTTGTGAGGTTCTTAGCTGTGTGATCGGGGGTCACTTCTCTACTTATTTGTGAGGTTCTTAGCTGTGTGATGGGGGGTCACTTCTCAACTTATTTGTGAGGTTCTTAGCTGTGTGATGGGGGGTCACTTCTCTACTTATTTGTGAGGTTCTTAGCTGTGTGATCGGGGGTCACTTCTATACTTATTTGTGAGGTGCTTAGCTGTGTGATGGGGGGTCACTTCTATACTTATTTGTGAGGTGCTTAGCTGTGTGATGGGGGTCACTTCTATACTTATTTGTGAGGTGCTTAGCTGTGTGATGGGGGTCACTTCTATACTTATTTGTGAGGTGCTTAGCTGTGTGATGGGGGGTCTCTTCTCTACATATTTGTGAGGTTCTTAGCTGTGTGATGGGGGTCACTTCTATACTTATTTGTGAGGTGCTTAGCTGTGTGATGGGGGGTCACTTCTATACTTATTTGTGAGGTGCTTAGCTGTGTGATGGGGGGTCACTTCTATACTTATTTGTGAGGTGCTTAGCTGTGTGATGGGGGGTCACTTCTATACTTATTTGTGAGGTGCTTAGCTGTGTGATGGGGGTCACTTCTATACTTATTTGTGAGGTGCTTAGCTGTGTGATGGGGGTCAGTTCTTTTCTTATTTCTGAGGTTCTTAGCTGTGTGATGGGGGGTGACTTCTCTACTTATTTGTGAGGTGCTTAGCTGTGTGATGGGGGGTCACTTCTATACTTATTTGTGAGGTGCTTAGCTGTGTGATGGGGGGTCACTTCTATACTTATTTGTGAGGTGCTTAGCTGTGTGATGGGGGGTCACTTCTATACTTATTTGTGAGGTGCTTAGCTGTGTGATGGGGGGTCAGTTCTTTTCTTATTTCTGAGGTTCTTAGCTGTGTGATGGGGGTCACTCCTCTAATTATTTATGAGGTTCTTAGCTGTTTGATGGGGAGTCACTTCTCTACTTATTTGTGAGGTTCTTAGCTGTGTGATGGGGGGTGACTTCTCTACTTCTTTGAGAAGCTCTTAGCTGTGTGATGGGAGTCACTTCTCTACTTATTTGAGAAACTCTTAGCTGTGTGATTGGTGGTGGTGGGGGGGTCAGTTATCTTCTTATTTGTGTGCTTCTTAGCTGTGACATCATGGTTCACTTCTCTACTTATTTTTGAGGTTCTTAGCTGTGTGATGGGGGGGTCACTTCTCTACTTATTTGTGAGGTTCTTAGTTGCGTGATGGAGGGGGGTATCTTCTCTACATATTTGTGAGGTTCTTAGCTGTGACATCATGGTTCACTTCTCTACTTATTTGTGAGGTTCCTAGCAGTGTGATTTGGGGTCAGTTCTCTTCATATTTGTGAGGTTCCTAGCAGTGTGATGGTGGTCAATTCTCTCCTTATTTGTAAGGTTCTTAGCAGTGTGATGGGGTCAGTTCTCTACTTATTTGTGAGGTTCTTAGCTGTGTGATGGGGGTCACTTCTCTACTTATTTGTGAGGTTCTTAGCTGTTTGATGGGGAGTCACTTCTCTACTTATTTGTGAGGTTCTTAGCTGTGTGATGGGGGGTGACTTCTCTACTTCTTTGAGAAGCTCTTAGCTGTGTGATGGGAGTCACTTCTCTACTTATTTGAGAAACTCTTAGCTGTGTGATTGGTGGTGGTGGGGGGGTCAGTTATCTTCTTATTTGTGTGCTTCTTAGCTGTGACATCATGGTTCACTTCTCTACTTATTTTTGAGGTTCTTAGCTGTGTGATGGGGGGGTCACTTCTCTACTTATTTGTGAGGTTCTTAGTTGCGTGATGGAGGGGGGTATCTTCTCTACATATTTGTGAGGTTCTTAGCTGTGACATCATGGTTCACTTCTCTACTTATTTGTGAGGTTCCTAGCAGTGTGATTTGGGGTCAGTTCTCTTCATATTTGTGAGGTTCCTAGCAGTGTGATGGTGGTCAATTCTCTCCTTATTTGTAAGGTTCTTAGCAGTGTGATGGGGTCAGTTCTCTACTTATTTGTGAGGTTCTTAGCTGTGTGATGGGGGTCACTTCTCTACTTATTTGTGAGGTTCTCAGCTGTGTGATAGGGGTCACTTATCTACTTATTTGTGAGGTTCTTAGCTGTGTGATGGGGGTCACTTCTCTACTTATTTGTAAGATTCTTAGCAGTGTGATGGGGGGTCACTTCTCTACTTATTTGTGAGGTTCTTAGCAGTGTGTGACGGGGGTCACTTCTCTACTTATTTGTGAGGTTCTTAGCTGTGTGACGGGGTCACTTCTCTACTTATTTGTAAGATTCTTAGCAGTGTGTGACGGGGGTCACTTCTCTACTTATTTGTGAAGTTCTTAGCAGTGTGACGGGGGTCACTTCTCTACTTATTTGTGAGGTTCTTAGCTGTGTGATGGGGGTCACTTCTCTACTTATTTGTAAGATTCTTAGCAGTGTGATGGGGGGTCACTTCTCTACTTATTTGTGAAGTTCTTAGCAGTGTGACGGGGGTCACTTCTCTACTTATTTGTGAGGTTCTTAGCAGTGTGACGGGGGTCACTTCTCTACTTATTTGTGAGGTTCTTAGCAGTGTGTGACGGGGGTCACTTCTCTACTTATTTGTGAGGTTCTTAGCTGTGTGACGGGGTCACTTCTCTACTTATTTGTAAGATTCTTAGCAGTGTGTGACGGGGTCACTTCTCTACTTATTTGTAAGGTTCTTAGCAGTGTGACGGGGTCACTTCTCTACTTATTTGTAAGATTCTTAGCTGTGTGACGGGGGTCACTTCTCTACTTATTTGTAAGGTTCTTAGCAGTGTGACGGGGGTCACTTCTCTACTTATTTGTAAGATTCTTAGCTGTGTGACGGGGGTCACTTTTCTCTACTTATTTGTAAGATTCTTAGCAGTGTGATGGGGGGTCACTTCTCTACTTATTTGTGAAGTTCTTAGCAGTGTGACGGGGGTCACTTCTCTACTTATTTGTGAGGTTCTTAGCAGTGTGACGGGGGTCACTTCTCTACTTATTTGTGAGGTTCTTAGCAGTGTGTGACGGGGGTCACTTCTCTACTTATTTGTGAGGTTCTTAGCTGTGTGACGGGGTCACTTCTCTACTTATTTGTAAGATTCTTAGCAGTGTGTGACGGGGGTCACTTCTCTACTTATTTGTAAGATTCTTAGCAGTGTGTGACGGGGGTCACTTCTCTACTTATTTGTGAGGTTCTTAGCAGTGTGTGACGGGGGTCACTTCTCTACTTATTTGTAAGATTCTTAGCTGTGTGACGGGGGTCACTTTTCTCTACTTATTTGTAAGATTCTTAGCTGTGTGACGGGCGTCACTTCTCTACATATTTGTAAGATTCTTAGCTGTGTGACGGGGGTCACTTCTCTACTTATTTGTAAGGTTCTTAGCTGTGTGACGGGGGTCACTTCTCTACTTATTTGTAAGGTTCTTAGCAGTGTGACGTGGGTCACTTCTCTACTTATTTGTAAGGTTCTTAGCAGTGTGACGTGGGTCACTTCTCTACTTATTTGTAAGGTTCTTAGCAGTGTGACGGGGGTCACTTCTCTACCCATTCTTCTTTTCTTTTTACTCTGCTAGTGTCCCTCCATGTTCTTCATATTCTGTGTATTCTTCCTATTCTGTGTTCTCGTATTCTTCCTGAGTGCGTAGGGTGTGTGGTTGTTTTATGGTGTGTTTTCTTCCTGAGTGCGTAGGGCGTGTGTCTTTTGTCCTTTAATAAACTCAACGGGACGACAACTACCATTGTGGTCACGGTCCATCTGGAGTACAGTAGCATGTTTCCCCTTATCTTTGATCTAAGGTCAGTTTTGCATTTACGTTTATGATTGGGGGAGGGTAAGCTGATTCTCGATCTGTGGTTAGGGGGCAACTTCTCTTCGAGAGTCAACCAGACAGATGAGAGGGAGTGGGGGACCGATCAAATTGACCAGTCAGATGAGAGGAATCAGCGAGCGACAGCAGACAGAGACTAAACATCGTAAAACAGGAAGGAAGCTGCTGTGGCTGAATTACACAATGTAGTTTACATCCCATACCTAAATATTTACCACTATCACCACGCTAGCCCCACCACTCCCTATCCCCTGCTCCATGATTACAGGGTTAGGGGATGTGTCTGCGTGTGTCTGTCTGTGTATCTTATATGCGTGCATGTGTATAAATGTGTGTACCTAGGTCCATGTGTGTCTGTGTGTGTTTGTGCATACGTATACATAAATGTGTGTACGTGGGGGGGGTGTATGTCAAGGGGGGTTAGTCCTGTATGGACCACCTAGGTGAACAATAGGCCTTTCATTGTGGCCCGAAAGATCCAGAGCTCCAGACAGGAAACCTCAGTCAGTGGCCCAGACGGAGTATCCCAGACTGGGGGAACCTGGGGTTAATTTGGCCTGCAGGTCTGGAGCCCACTCACTGGATGTGGGGTGGTAACAGGGGGACAAGCAGTTGGTTGGATAGGGAGGGCTGGTGGAGGACAGGTCTGAAGCTGTGGGGGTGTACTAGGGGGCGACTTGGAGGTCCGTGGGCTGGATGAGGGTAGGCCAAGGTGTTTTGGGGTGAGGTGTAGGTAATTGGAGGGAGGGTATCAGTACCACAGAGTATGTGTGTCTTTCTCTCTGTGTGTGTTACACAGATTGGATAGAGGACTGGTAGAAATCCTACGTAACAGATGCGAGCCAGAATCTCTGTTCTTGATTGCACTGAGCCCCAGTCAGCAGATGTTTAATCACTATTATTGTATTAGTGGTGAAATGAATAGGCAGATGTGTTGCTGATTGTTATGATATTACAGTAGTCAGATTACGCCAGTGATTAAGGACGTAGGTTTTACCCAGCTGGAACTGAGCTGCTGCCCCGGCCATAGTCTCAGTTAATCCTTCTACCCCGAAACAAATCCCTCTGTCATCCCTGCGATTCTGGGAAGAGGTTACACAAGCCACATACACAAGGGTACACACATTTTACATTACATTTGACATTTTAGTCATTTAGCAGATGTTCTTATCCAGAGCGACTTACAGTAGTAAGTCCATACATTTTCGTACATTTTTCATACTGGTCCCCCTTGGAAATCGAACCCACAACCCTGACGTTGCAAGCGCCATGTGCTACCAACTGAGCTACACACACACACAAGACACACATATGCACACACGCAGACACACACACACACACACAAACCCACCCTTCCTGGGCCAGCTCTCATGTATGGTTTATAATACCAGGTTGGCCACTGCTCACAATGGTCATGTTTATCTGATCCTTATTAAAGTCCTGCTCACAATGGAACAGAAGGCCTGTGTCCTCATTTTGTCCTCTCTCTTTCTCGCACTCTTTCTCTCCTCTCTCTCTCTCGCTCTCGCTCTCTTTCTCTCCTCTCTCTGTCTTTCTCTCTCTCTCCTCTCTCTCTCTCTCTCTCTCTCTCTCTCTCTCTCTCTCTCTCTCTCTCTCTCTCTCTCTCTCTCTCTCTCTCTCTCTTTCTCCTCTCACTCTCTTTCTCTCCTCTCTCTCCTCTCTCTCTCTTTCTCTCCCACTTTCTGTATTTGTTTCTGTGTTTGCTTCAGGAGCCCGATGAAGTTGAGGTCTGTGTGATTGTGTTTATCCAACAATGGTGATCTTGCTCTAAAGGGGACTAGCCTGCCCTCCACAGGTTATATCAGCCTCTCCCCACCACGACACATGACTAAAATAACATTTATTACTGTAAACTGGCTGGTTCGAGCCCTTAATGCTGATTGGCTGACAGCCGTGGTATATCAGACCGTATTCCACGGGTATGACAACACATTTATTTTTACTGCTCTAATTACATCAGTAACCAGTTTATAATAGCAATAAGGCACCTCAGGGGTTTGTGGTATATGGCCAATATACCACGTCTAAGGGGTGTATCCAGGCACTCCGCATTGCGTCGTGCATTAGACCAGCCCTTAGCCATGGTATATTAGCCATATGCCCCACTCCCTCATGCCTTATTGCTTAAATAGACAAGGGGCAGGCAAGAGGCAGGTCGAGGAAAGGCAGAAGTTTGTAAACAGGTCAGAGTCAGATGAATGCAGGATGGCAGGCAGAATGGTACAGCAGGTTGGTTCAGGGCAGGCAGAATGGTACGGCAGGTTGGTTCAGGGCAGGCAGAATGGTACGGCAGGTTGGTTCAGGGCTGGCAGAATGGTACGGCAGGTGGGTTCAGGGCTGGCAGAATGGTACGGCAGGTTGGTTCAGGGCTGGCAGAATGGTACGGCAGGTTGGTTCAGGGCAGGCAGAATGGTACGGCAGGTTGGTTCAGGGCTGGCAGAATGGTACGGCAGGTTGGTTCAGGGCTGGCAGAATGGTACGGCAGGTGGGTTCAGGGCTGGCAGAATGGTACGGCAGGTTGGTTCAGGGCTGGCAGAATGGTGCGGCAGGCGGGTTCAGGGCTGGCAGAATGGTACGGCAGGCGGGTTCAGGGCAGGCAGAATGGTACGGCAGGCGGGTTCAGGGCTGGCAGAATGGTACGGCAGGCGGGTTCAGGGCAAGCAGAATGGTACGGCAGGCGGGTTCAGGGCAGGCAGAATGGTACGGCAGGCGGGTTCAGGGCAGGCAGAATGGTACGGCAGGCGGGTTCAGGGCAAGCAGAATGGTACGGCAGGCGGGTTCAGGGCAGGCAGAATGGTACGGCAGGCGGGTTCAGGGCAGGCAGAATGGTACGGCAGGCGGGTTCAGGGCTGGCAGAATGGTACGGCAGGCGGGTTCAGGGCTGGCAGAATGGTACGGCAGGCGGGTTCAGGGCTGGCAGAATGGTACGGCAGGTTGGTTCAGGGCTGGCAGAATGGTACGGCAGGCGGGTTCAGGGCTGGCAGAATGGTACGGCAGGCGGGTTCAGGGCTGGCAGAATGGTACGGCAGGCGGGTTCAGGGCAAGCAGAAAAGATCAGAACCGGGAGGACTAGAAAACAGGAACTAGAACAACAGGAGTACGGAAAAACACGCTGGTAGGCTTGACGAGACAAGACAAACTGGCATCAGACAAACAGAAAACACAGGTATAAATACACAGGAGATAATGGGGACAAATGGGAGACACCTGGTGGTGGGAGGAGACAAGCACAAGACAGGTGAAACAGATCAGGGTGTGATAGTTAGATGCTACTGTCACTGTTAACATAGACTCTATCTTAACGTGAACGTGTAAGCAAGTAAACAATAGTAAATAACAAAGTAATAAAAAGATCATTGAAAAGTACTGAGTAATACGGAGAGAGGGTCTGTACACTTAGCTGTAGTTATTCTCCTAAACCTCAAGGTTGCTGACAGTGTTAGCAGATGGTAGTCCATTGGTGCAGAGCAGTGGAGGCTGCTGAGGGGAGGACGGCTCATAATAATAGCTGGGATGAAGTCAACTGAATGGTATCAAACGCATCAAAAAACATGGTTTCTATGTGGTTGATACCAGTCCATTGACTCCAATCCAGCCATTATTAGGAGCCGTCCTCCTCTCAGCAGCCTCCGCTGGTGCAGAGAGACATGCCACTGATGGTTGCTTCCCGTCATGGTGTACTCTATGTCCTGTGTGGCTTTGGAGCATGATGGTTCCCTGTTCCAATATGATTTACTCTGTATTAGTTGTGTATTCAACTGTACCAATGCAACTCCAATCCGTCCAAGGCAGATGAGTGATTATTACTGTAAGCGAAGGGTGGAAATAAGGATTCATTTGGCATTTTCACTATGTAAACAGTCTCTCTCTGCGGATGGTCATGTATTGTAATGGATGCTGGTGGTTCATAACAGGAGCTGGAGGAGAAGGTGGCACAATGAGAGCATGGTGCCCTCGTGCCAAGTCTTTTCAGTTCAGGGAAAGTGTGTGTGTGTACGTGCGTGTGTGTGCGTATGTCCAATGTCCATGCGTGCGTGTGCGTGTGCGTGTGTGTGTGTGTGTGTGTGTGCTGGTGTTTATAAGTGGCCATTGTGCTGCAACCATAGAGGAGATGAAGAGTGTATTGTAACACAGAGCCACCAGCCCAGACCAGACCAGTCAGACCTATTTGGCATGCACCTGGCATCTCCTCAGACGTGGGACATTATTAATTGCTAATACATATTTATGTGGCACAAATTTGCCATTTGTTTATGCATAAAATTATCAATAGCGGTAGGGCGCTTAGCCAGAGAAAATGGTGACCTTTTTAAACAGTAATAAATGGAACCGTGTGTGTGTGTGTGTATGTGTGTATGTGTGTGAGGTATAGTCTGAGCGAGTGTTATCTACATGTCTGAAAGAGAGTGTTTTTTAACAGAAAAGATGGTGGGAATTTTGTTCTCTTTGTTTGGAAATGCGGGAAAAAATTTGCCAAGAGTAGAAGTGAGTGTGTAGGCTGATAACCAGTGTGTGTGTGTGTGTGTGTGTGTGTGTGTGTGTGTGTGTGTGTGTGTGTGTGTGTGTGTGTGTGTGTGTGTGTGTGTGTGTGTGTGTGTGTGTGTGTGTGTGTGTGTGTGTGTGTGTGTGTGTGTGTGTGTGTGTGTGTGTACTGTGCCTGAATGTGTGTATGAGTGTGTTTATTTGAGTGTACATGTATATGTTTCCGTGCTGTCTGTATATTTGCATGCATAGTATTTGTGTATGTGTGTGTATTTGAGTATGAGTGTGTGGAGGGCAGAGTAGAGTGTTTGTAGTTCAGTCTGTGCCTCGCTGCAGGTGACTCCACTATCCTCCCTCGCCTATGCTTGACCTACTGGGCACGCTCAGTCACACTCAACTCAATAACGAATAAATTAGTCTCATTTCAAGTGACTCGTCCCCCTTTTTGCAAACACATTTACTTTCTATTAATGTCTGATCTCCTGTGTGCCAGCAGCCGAGGCAGAGTGGGATGGCTGTATTAACATACAGATTACAGAGGGCTCTTCACTGGGAATTGACATATACTTACAGACAGGCAGGCAGGCAGGCAGGCAGGCAGGCAGGCAGGCACGCCACACACACACACACACACACACACACACACACACACACACACACACACACACACACACACACACACACACACACACACACACACACACACACACACACACACACACACACACACACACACACACACACACACACACACACACACACACACAAACATCCTGGAGTCACTGACTTTCTCCCTTTTCTCTCTCCTCTCTCTCGCTTTCATCTTCTGTATATTTTGCACCTGTGGCGACTGACTCTGCATGTCTGTTTATGTACATCTGTTTTGCGCAACTTGTCTAATTCACACCCTCCTCCTCTCCCACTCCTCTCCCACTCCTCTCTCCTCTCCCCCCTCCTCTCTCTCTCTCTCTGTTCCAGGGTGAAGACTCTCTCTGATGGGTATCCAGTCCACCCAGTCATCCCTTCAGGGACGTTAGTAGGTCAGCTGCTATTTTCATACTTCTGAATCCCAACACACCCTTGTTCACACCTCCCCAGGTCTCTACTGTCCACACTTACTCACTCTCCCCTAGTTCTGTATTGTACGGCTTAAAACACACTTCCCGAAAATACCTTCAGTGAACCGATGTAGCTGTCGCCTAAGTTATAGATCGACCTATTAGGTAAAGAAGACAGGGGGTTGGTGGAGACTCTGCAGAGGGGCTTGGTGGTGAGTTTAAAAAGCCACTTTCCTGACATTGTTAGAAGGGACCCACCCGGATAACCCTGATGGCCTCAACATGAAAGACATCACATCATCAGGCCTCAGCCTCTTTCCTAACTGAGCAGCTTTCATGTGGCCTTCACCGGGTCACACTGCGCTCCGGCCAGTTTCCATGACTACACCACACATTCAGCCAATCAGGCCCTCCCGTTCGCCCCCAGCGGAGCAGTGGGCAGCCAATAGCCATCACATCACTGGCGTGGATCTACAGAGAGAGGGGAGCAGGGGGAGAGAGACCTTTAGTGCTTAGCCAAGGCCTTCACCCTATACAAGAACAGGGGCTGAGGACTGTGAAATAGAGGAGGAACACTGTGACGACTATAAGGACAATTAAGACAGGACATGTGGATGGGGGCCAAGAATGGACAGAAGGACAAAGAGGACAGTGCTGAGGGACAGTAGGGGAGATGTTGACTGTGAACTGCAGACAGCGAGACAAGAGGGAAGAGAACTTAAGTAGGAACTGTCGGGACACACAGGGGCTATGGGGACAGTGGATTGGGACAGTACATAAGGGGCTATGGGGACAGGACATAGGGGATAGGGTCCATCCTGGGCCAGATGGAGAGGTCTTTGTGTGTCGGAGGAACAACAATAGAGGGCCAGCTGAGAGAACTGCCCTGACCACTGGTCCTCAGAGAGCAGACTACACACACACACACACATCACCGTGGTGTGTCACTGCTGTCCCTTCAGCTGCCAACGCGGCCAGCCGGAAAGCTCTGTCCTCAAATCAGATAGTTTTTCTGTCAGATCCACTAGAGTGCTACGCCTCACAGGGCATGATATTGTCTGACATATTGGTTAGCTCCTCTCCCTCTATACCTCTTTCTCTCCCTCTTTCCCTCTCTCCCTCTGTCCCTATTGCTCTTTCTCTCTCTGTCCAGGAAACAAAGCCACACATGGAGACCCAGAATGGAGTGGTTGGTGCAGTTTCACAAAATATTGTACAATAATACACAATGAAGTGTAACTGGTCGAGGCTAAGAGGTCAGTGGATTGAAATTGACTGAGTTGTTTAGTTTCTTGTTGTTGTGTGCATGATGTACACCACCTGAGCCTTTATGCTATGGGTTTCCCTCTTCACTGCTACCCTGACTGTTTTATTCTAGGTCTGTTACGGTCTCTATCTCTCTCTCTCTCTCTCTCTCTCTCTCTCTCTCTCTCTCTCTCTCTCTCTCTCTCTCTCTCTCTCTCTCTCTTTCTCTTTCTCTGTCTCTGTCTCTGTCTCTCTCTCTCTCTCTCCTTCCCCCTTTCTCTTTCTTTGACTCTTTCTTTCTCTTTCTCTGTCTCTCTCTCTGTCGCTCTCTTATTGATCTCTCTCTCTCTCTCTCTCTCTCTCTCTCTCTCTCTCTCTCTCTCTCTCTCTCTCTCTCTCTCTCTCTCTCTCTCTCTCTCTCTCTCTCTCTCTCTCTCTCTCTCTCTCTCTCTCTCTCTCTCTGTCTCTCTCTCTCTCTGTCTCTGATGTAGAAAGTGTCCAGAAGCAGCAGGAAACAGTGCTGTGGATCAGGAAGTAGTTGGGCTGTAAAGTTGTTTTAGAACTGGTGACCCTCTTGACTTCTAGATGTAACATCCTCTTCCTGACTCCCTAAAGCCCTGATGTCCACGTATAACTGTGTGTGTGTGTGTGTGTGTGTGTGTGTGTGTGTGTGTGTGTGTGTGTGTGTGTGTGTGTGTGTGTGTGTGTGTGTGTGTGTGTGTGTGTGTGTGTGTGTGTGTGTGTGTGTGTGTGTGTGTGTGTGTGCGCGCGTGCAATACTGCCCGCCCTACTTGTTACGATTCCATCTATGTATATCTGTGTTTGTAGCAGCTGACGATAGAAACAGATAGAGTGGCTGATGGAGGTCGTGAGCTCTTGGGTGTTTAAGCTGAGGAGATGAATGACTGTCCTGCACTGGACCCTGTATATACCACACACACACACACACACACACACACACACACACACACACACACACACACACACACACACACACACACACACACACACACACACACACACACACACACACACACACACACACACACACACACACACACACACACACACACACACACACACACATCCCCATCTCTGTGTATACCAGCCGTCAGTTCTTTAGTGGCTGGTAACAAAGGGTGTGTTTAGCCCAGGGTAGCAGTGTAAATACATGGAGAGTAATGGAGGTGATTGTACTGCAGTTGTATACAGCAGACAGAGTGAGTAGGACAGAGCCTTTTAACTGGGCTCATGGCCCCTGGAATAACACACTGAGGAATACGCTACCCATCGCACGTCCACCTACTGCAGGCCTGTCCAGAGGCTACCTCCCAAATGGGACTCTATTCCATGTATGGTGCACTTTGAAAGTAGTGCACTGTGTAGGGAATAGGGTGCCAATTGGGACACGTACAGACTGCCTACTGACCTCTAAGACAGGGCTTTTGCTGAACAGTGGAGGAATAGTACCTGTAGAATAATTATGGGACTATAATTGCAGCATAATAACAGTAGGATTGTTATGGTTAATGTCACTCACTGTTTGGTGTGTGGCCTCACACACACACACACACACACACACACACACACACACACACACACACACACACACACACACACACACACACACACACACACACACACACACACACACACACACACACACACACACACACACACACACACACACACACACACACACACACACACACTCTCCACAGGCTGCAGTGGGAATACATCATCTGTCACCCAGACCTTCTCAGTGGGCGACAGATTGTCCTGGCGGTATACCTCATAGTCCCTTATGTGCGTGTTCCTTATAGTCTCCTGTGTGTGTGTGTGTGTGTGTGTGTGTGTGTGTGTGTGTGTGTGTGTGTGTGTGTGTGTGTGTGTGTGTGTGTGTGTGTGTGTGTGTGTGTGTGTGTGTGTGTGTGTGTGTGTGTGTGTGTGTGTGTGTGTGTGTGTGTGTGTGTGTTCCTCATAGTCCCCCAGCACGCACAATATGTTGATTGTATTCCCTTATGTGTGTGTGTGTGCGTGTCCCAGCATGCCCAATATGTCCGTTATATTCCCAGTATGAGTCTTCCCAGGAAGCTCAGTGACAGGGGCCAGAGCCATGTCGAGGGTATGTGTAATCCAATTGTAAGTGGTGTATTGGCAGTGCTCTGTGTAACTACCTAGAGTCCGTTAGTTAGCATAGCACATCATGTAGCGGCAGAAAAGCCCTGTATGAAACAGGCAACACCCAGCCTGTAGGACCAAGTCGAGGACGAGACCCATCCATCAATCAATCAGAGGACCAGGTTATATACAACGCACGCTCACCCGAGCGCACACACACACACACACACACACACACACACACACACACACACACACACACACACACACACACACACACACACACACACACACACACACACACACACACACACACACACACACACACACACACACACACACACACACACACACACACACAGAACAAATGAATCCAACATCAATGGATTTCCCAGCACACGTTCAGAACAGCTGACGGTCAGTTTTTAACCTGAAGCCCGGGTCAGTGTGTGATCAACCCGACCCTCATAACCATCATAAATAAGTCAAATAAAATACATCCGCACATCAATTAAACATCAATACGGCTCCATTCTATAGCTAAATATAATAGAGCATTCAGAGTGATGTTCAATTACCCAGCACCGCCTGGCGTGTAACACTTTCAACAGTGTTCATACATAAACATTACGTGGTTTTTGGTTTGTTCTCCTTCAGTGAGAAACATCTCTCTATCCCTCCCTCCCTCCCTGTCTGTGTGTGTGTCTGTGTGTGAGTGTACAGAGTATTGTATTCTTCATTCGGTATAGCTCCCCTCCTGTGTGTTAATGGAAAGATTATCCCTCTGAGGCTCTCTCTCCTTGATATGAGAGCGAGGAGGAGGAAAACGGAGAACAGGTAGTTTGATTATCATCCACCTCTCTGCGTGGTTGGGTGATATCCAATTAGGATCGTTAAACAACAACACACAACCATCAGTGGGAGAATTGTTAGACTACAACCGATCGTTTAATTGAATACTCTGGAGGTACTTATATGTACTGCCTCCTAGTATTCTCTCTTCTCTTTAGTTGACTAATTATCTGTGATTATAGTGTCTCAAGAGAAACATTACAAATACTCTATAAGCTGGTAAATACATAACTTATCACTTAAGAGACGGGTGTCTATTAGCATGTAATAATGTTGTCTAAAATGGATACTTAGTAGTGTTTATAAACATGTAAAAACATCATCAACATGTGTTCATTTTCATATAATAACCAAATCCCGGCAATGTAACCAAATGAGAAGCAAGAGTCTTGCCTCTACACGCTTTCCGCGCTCTCTCAATATCTCTCACTATCTCTCTCTCTCTCAATATCTCTCACTATCTCTCTCTCTCTCAATATCTCTCACTATCTCTCTCTCTCTCAATATCTCTCACTATCTCTCTCTCTCAATCTCTCTCTCTCAATATCTCTCTCAATATCTCTCACTATCTCTCTCAATCTCTCTCTCTCTATCAATATAACTCTCTCTCAATATCTCTCTCTCTCTCTTTCTCAATCTCTCTCTCTCTCTCTCTCTCAATGTCTCTGTCTATCTCTCTCTCTCTCTCTCTCTCTCAATCTCTCTCAATATCTCTCTCTCTCAATATCTCTCTCTTTCTCTCTCTCAATATCTCTCTCAATATCTCTCTCAATCTCTCTCTCAATATCCCTCTCTCAATATCTCTCAATATCTTTCTCTCAATATCTCTCTCTCTCTCTAAATATATCTCTCAATATCTCTCAATACCTCTCAATCGCTCCCTCTCTAAATCTCTTTCTCTGTCTCAATATCTCTCAATATCTCTCTCTCTTTCTCTCTCTCTCTCTCTCTCTCTCTCTCTCTCTCTCTCTCTCTCTCTCTCTCTCTCTCTCTCTCTCTCTCTCTCTCTCTATCTATCTATCTATCTATCTCTCTCTCTCTCTCTCTCTCTCTCTCTCTCTATCTCTCTCTCTCTCTATCTCTATCTATCTATCTATCTATCTATCTATCTCTCTATCTATCTCTCTCTCTCTCTCTCTCTCTCTCTCTATCTCTCTCTCTCTCTCTCAATCTCTCTCTCTCAATATCTCTCTCTCAATATCTCTCATCTATCTATCTATCTATCTATCTATCTCTCACTATCTTCTCTCTCTCAATCTCTTTCTCTCAATATCTCTCTCTCTCTAAATATCTCTCTCAATATCTCTCAATACCTCTCAATCACTTCGTCGGAGTGCATGCTGGGAGTGAGTCGTCAAGCAGGAGTGATTGTGAGAGCGAATGGAATTTATTTTAACTCTATCGGGTTTTGGCATGTGTATATATATATATATATGATTAGTTTAGTTGTTTTAAAGGGATCTTGTTTAAACTATCACTAAGCACGTATAGGGGTGGTGGGATCTTTGAGGTTGGTTTTTCGCGAGGGCACAACCAGCGGGTGGGGCTGGTTGCTATGGACTCTCGCAGAAATGTAGAATTTGAAAAACTTAGTCGGAGGCATGGAGTAAAGATTCCTGCTGCGGCCGGGTGTTCAGTGGAAGAATGTAGCTTGGTTGTGGGTGCTATCATTGGGTATGATAGCATCAAATCAGCCTCAAGGATGAATAGCGCTGTAGTAATATTCTTAGATTCAATTGAAAAGGTGAATAAGATAGTTGAGAGGGGTGTTGTGTTGCGGGAGACACAGATGCCGGTATTTCCGCTTATGAATCCGGCGAAGAAAGTTATGCTTTCTAACGTGCCACCATTTGTTAGAGATGAAGTGTTAGAGCGAGAGTTATCTCGCCATGGTCAAATCGTATCTACAATAAAGAAGGTTCTTTTTGGATGCAAATCTCCGTTGTTGAAACATGTCGTGTCTCATAGGAGACAAGTGCATATGATTTTAAAAAAGGAAGGAGATGAACTGAATTTAGCGTTTAGTTTTAAGATTGATGGATTTGATTATGTCTTCTATGCATCTCCTGAATCAATGAAATGTTTGTCCCGAGAATGAGCGCGCTGAGCCTGGTAGTAGCTTTAGTGCGGGTGCAACTAACGCAACACCACGAAGGGATGAAAATACTACAGGTGCAGGGGAAGAGAGAAGGTGGGCAGATGTGGTTGGAAAAGTAGGAGCGGAAGGCAGTGTGAATACGGGGGCAATTGTGGTAGATCAGAACAAAGACGGAGGGGAAACAGTAGGTGAGATTGCGACTGCCGTCGCTGAGGTGGTGCTGGAAAATGAAATTGGAAGTCAAGAGGAGATTGAAATAACGGGAAAAGGAAGCGGATGTTTTCAAAATACCGAGGAGTAAAAGGAAGAATTTAAGGGGTGGTGAAGGGTCTAATTCTAAGAGAAAGGTAGAGATTGATAAATCAGCTGAAGATGAACAAGTTGTAGAGATGGTGGAGTATTCTTCTGGGGAGGATAGCGAGAGTGAGTCATCTGACGCGTCACAACAATATAGTGAGATAAATGGGGTGGAAGGAAGGTATGGGATCGAGAGGATACGTCAATTTCTGAAGTTGACAAAAGGGAAGAAATATATGCACATTGAACGTGAATTGTTTATTGAATCAGCAAAGTTTCTGATGTCAAAAATTACAGGGGGAAGTTTGAAAAGCCCTGAAATTGCTAGACTCAAGAAAGTTGTCACGAGAGTGATAAGTGATGTAAATTCTAAAGAAAATGAAAGAGTTCAGTTGCAGTTTTAACTCTGTAAAGAGATGTGGTGGCTGTATCTTCCTCTGTATATTTTTTTTTATCCATGAGCAGTTTTAAGATCTCTTCTTTAAACGTAAATGGGGCAAGAGATGTTTAAAAAAGAGCCATGGTGTATGAGTTAATTAGGGGAAAGGGAAGTGACATAATTTTTCTACAAGAAACGCATAGTAATTTGGAGTTATGAGTTATGTGTTATGTGGCAACAGGAGTGGGGGGGCAGTGGTGTGTAGTCATAAAAACTCATTAAAAAAAACTCATAAAAACTCAAAAAGTGGGGGTGTGGTTATCTTGTTCTCAAAAGGGTTTTTGCCTTTGTCATATGAGGTTGAAGAGATAGTTGAGGGGAGGTTATTAAAAGTTAGAGCAAGGTATGAAAACATCACTATGTGTCTGATAAATGTATATGCCCCAGTGGTGACAGTTGAGAGGGTATGTTTTTTAGAGACATTATCAAATATCATTGAGAAATGTAACAAATAAGATTATTTGTTTATTGCTGGGGATTTTAACTGCACAGTTAGTGATTTAGATAGAAATCACCAAGAACCTCATATAGCCTCAAGGACGTTTTTAAAACGCCTCATTGTAACAAATTAATTGTGTGATATTTGGCGGAGTCAACATGGAGGAACAAGGCAGTACACTTGGGCGCATGTGAGAGAGAACATCATCTCTATGGCCAGGTTAGATAGGTTTTATGTTTTTGAGCATTAATCTCAGGTCTGTAAATCAAGTGTGATAACTCCAGTGGGATTTTCTGATCATTGTTTAATAACAGAGGTGGTGTTCATTAACGATGTAAAACCAAAAGCGCATACTGGCATTTTAATATAACTTTATTGAGTGATGCTCACTTCAGGAACTGTTTCAGTTTTTTGGGGGAGAGGTGGAGGTCTCAAAAGGCCAGTTTTGTATCCCTTCAACAATGGTGGCATATAGGGAATATCCAGATTCAACAATTTTGTCATCAATACACGAGGAATGTCACCAAGGATATCACCAGATCAATGAAAGCCCTAGAGATTGAAATAGTGGAACTCATGACGTTGGTTGAGACCACAGGAGATCGTGGCCATACTCAGGCCCTCAAGGAGAAAAGCTGCATTGGCAGACCGGCTGGGTATCAGAGCACAGGGGGCATTGGTGAGAAGTAAGTTTCAGGGAGTATCTGAAATGGATGCCTCATCCAAATTTTTCTTTGGTTTAGAGAAAAAGAATGGACAAAGAAAAATGATTAATTGTCTCAAATCAGCTGTTGGACAAGAGCTCACTAGCCCTAGTGAAATTAGAAAGAGGGCAGTAGATTTCTATGCTAAGCTCTACAAGTGTGAATACAAAGAGGACAAAACAGTGACACAGCAGTTCTTTGATGGGCTCCCAAAGGTGACTGCAGAAGCTCAGGTTGAGCTTGAGCAACCATTGTCTTTGCAGGATTTATACACTGCATTAAAAGGCATGGAAAATGGAAGGGCACCAGGCATTGATGGGCTTCCCGTTGACTTTTTTAAAGTCTTTTTGGGCTATGTTGGGAGAGGATTGGTTAGAAGTAGCTAAGGATAGTTTAACCGGAGGGTTAATACCAATAAGCTGCAGAAGGGCTGTCCTCACCCTACTGCCCAAAAAGGATGACCCAAGGGAGGGGAAGAACTGGAGGCCGGTGGCTTTATTGTGCACTGATTATAAGATATTGTCAAAGGCTTTGTCCAACAGGCTGAGGGAGGTGATGGGGCAAATCATACATACGGATCAGTCCTACTGTGTTCCTGGCAGGCAGATAGGGGATAACATTTCTCTGATTCGTGATTTTTTGGACATCTCTAGGGCTATTGGCTTGGATGCTGGTCTAATTTCAATTGATCAGGAAAAGGCATTTGACCGAGTTGAACATCAATATTTATGGCACACGTTTGAGGCGTTTGGGTTCAGCTCTGGTTTTATTGCCATGATAAAGGTGATATATGGTGACATTGAAAGTGTATTGAATGTTAACGGTGGTTTGAGTGCTCCTTTTAAAGTGTGTAGAGGTATTAGGCAGGGATGTTCTTTGTCAGGAATGTTATATGCCATTGCTATAGAGCCACTACTAAATAGCATTAGAGGTCGCATTGCAGGGGTGTGCCTTTGAGAGGATATTCCTCCTTTTCGTCTCTCAGCCTATGCTGATGATGTTGTTGTGCTAGTGAAAAATCAAGCGGAGGTGGATAGCTTGAGTCTAATGGTTGATCGTTTTAGGGGAATATCCTCTGCAAAGGTAAATTGGGAAAAGAGTTGTGCTTTACAGATTGGAGAATGGTCTGGAGGGATCATTGCTTTGCCAGGGGGGCTAGAATGGTGTAAGGGAGGTTTTAAGTATCTTGGAGTGTACCTATGAGATGAGGGGACTATGGAAATAAATTGGAGTGGGGGGGTTGAAATGGTGGAAGGGAGGATGAGGAGATGGCGTTGGTTATTATCTCGTATGTCATATAGGGGGCGCACTATTATAGTTAACAATGTGATTGCCTCTGCACTGTGGCATCGGTTGTCAGTTTTAGAACCACAATCTGGCCTTCTGGCTAAGATACAGGCAATTATTGTGGATTTCTTTTGGGATAAATATCACTGGGTTCCACAAAGTGTTTTGTATTTGTCAAAAGAGGAGGGGGGACAAGGTCTTGTACATCTTGCTAGTAGGGCTGCTGCTTTCCGGTTTCAGTTTATTCAAAGGTTGCTTTATGGACCGGAAAATGTGGTGTGGAGAGGGGTGGCAAGTCTTATATTACAGCGGGTTGGAGGATTAGGTTTAAAGAAGGCTTTATTTCTGGTTGATAGTAGCCAGATTTCTAGGGAGGGAATACCTCCGTTTTACAGAGGCCTTCTCAGAGTGTGGAGCATAATGAAGGTGTCCAGACGAACTTCAGTGGAGTCAGTGCATTGGCTGTTGGAGGAACCTCTGGTGTATGGGGCAAGACTGGATTGTACAACTGCAGCTGTTCCACATTTCTCCAAGATTCTGGTGAAGGGGAAAATCATCACTTTAAAACAGTTAATGGCCATGGCTGGGCCCGCCTTAATGGATGGAAGACGGGTGGCAGAACATTTGGGGATGAGGTCGGAAAGGATTGTCGGACAAATGCTGGGGAGCTGCAGGAAGGCTCTGTCAGCAGAAGAATGGGGTATGATTAGTAGACACAAGAAGAAGGTGCAAGATGAAGACGTCTCATTTCCAAGACTAGGGATTACACCAAATATCCCAGAGTCAGAAAGAAATGCGTTATTGCTGGATTTGAGAGGGTTGGAGGAGGTGGGTTTGGATGAGGTGAATGGGAAGGACTTGTATAGGGGGTGTGTCAAGGTGTTGAATAAAGATACATTGAAAATTAGAAAAGACACTCCATGGAGGGTAAAATTGGGCATTGATGACAAGGTAAAGCCAGCATGGAGAGCACTGTACAAACCACCGTTACAAAAGGGTACTGGTGATATGCAATGGAGGGTTTTACATGGCATCATTGCAGTTAATGCTTTTGTATCTGTTATTAACTCAGATGTTAGAGATGGATGTCCTTTTTGTAATATAAGAGAAACCATTTTTCACTGTTTTAAGGAGTGTGAGAGGATAAAACCTCTATTGGAAATGCTGGAATCTTTGTTTAAAGCTGTAGGGGAGTTTTTCAATAACACTGTTTTTATTTTGGGGTTTCAATATAGTAAACAACAGAAAAGAAAATGTCAAATGTTCAATTTTATTTTGGGACAAGCTAAGATGTCAATTTGTTTGAGTAGGAAACAAGATAGAAACGGGATATGGGCAGGATGTAAGATGTGTTTTTAAAGGATTAGTGAAAGCAAGAATAAAAGTAGATTTTGAGTTCTTTTCAGCTGTAAAAGATCTCCTATTATTTGAGGAGAAGTGGGCCTACGAAGGAGCGCTTTGTTTTGTAGAGGAGGGGAAATTATTTTTTGGTGATGAAATAAGTTGAATGTATGTGTTATGTATTTATTTTTGTTTAGGAATTACATTTGTTGTTTCATTTCTGAAAAGGCAGTGTGTCATTATTTATGTTAACACTTGAGTAAAAAATAAAGGTTTTATAAAAACTCAAAACTCTCTCTCAATGTCTCTGTCTATCTCTCTCTCTCTCAATCTCTCTCAATATCTCTCTCAATATCTCTCTCAATATCCCCCTCTCAATATCTCTCAATATCTCTCAATCTCTTTCTCTCTCTCTCTCTCTCTCTCTCTCAATCTCTCTCAATATCTCTCTCTCAATATCTCTCTCAATATCCCCCTCTCAATATCTCTCAATATCTCTCAATCTCTTTCTCTCTCTCTCTCTCTAAATATCTCTCTCAATATCTCTCAATACCTCTCAATCGCTCTCTCTCTAAATCTCTTTCTCTCTCTCAGTATCTCTCAATATCTCTCTCTCTCTCTCTCTCTCTCTCTCTCTCTCTCTCTCTCTCTCTCTCTCTCTCTCTCTCTCTCTCTCTCTCTCTCTCAATCTCTCTCTCTCTCTCTCTCTCTCTCTCTCTCTCTCTCTCTCTCTCTCTCTCTCTCTCTCTCTCTCTCTCTCTCTCTCTCTCTCTCTCTCTCTCTCTCTCAATGTCCCTGTCTATCTCTCTCCCTCTCTCTCAATCTCTCTCTCTCAATCTCTCTCTCTCAATATCTCTCTCTCAATATCTCTCTCTCAATATCTCTCACTATCTCTCTCTCAATCTCTCTCTCAATATCTCTCAATATCTCTCACTATCTTTCTCTCAATCTCTTTCTCTCTCTCAATATCTCTCTCTCTCTCTCTAAATATCTCTCTCAATATCTCTCAATACCTCTCTATCGCTCTCTCTCTAAATCTCTTTCTCTCTCTCAATATCTCTCAATATCTCTCTCTCTCTCTCTCTCTCTCTCTGAATATCTCTCAATATCTCTCACTATCTCTCTCTCAATCTCTCTCTCTCAATATCTCTCTCTCTCTCTCTAAATATCTCTCTCTCATTACCTCTCAATCGCTCTCTCTAAATCTCTCTATCTCTCAATCTCTCTCCCTCTCTCTCTCTCTCTCCATCTATCTAAGTGTACCATGTGGTGAGCTGGGACCTCCTTACCACACAGTGTGATTAAACGCTCTGTGATTTGTAATGGAATCTAAAACCATTAACTCAACATGCAGATACAAACGTCTCTGCCGGGATGGAATGGGAGTGCATATTGTGTGAGTGCCATGTTGAGAAGGAATTTAATCAAATTGTGTGTGTGAGTGAGGAGGGGGGAGGATGTTGCGTAGAACCAAATGGAATGTGACATCTCATATTTGGGTTTTCACTATCTGTTAGATAGAGACCTAGATCAGTGAACACAATTGAATGGTTACATTATATTGATGGTATTCGCCTCTTGAATATAGGCCTACATATTCAGACACAAACGTGTGTGTGGTTGTTTAGTGTGTGTGGTTGTTTAGTGTGTGTCTGAACCAGAGCAGCTCCACTGGCTCGGCCGGGGGTGTTTCCACCCAAGCAGAGGGGAGCGGCTGCAGTCATCATCATCTCTAATTCCATAGAGACACAAAGAGCACCCAGGCATTGTCTCTCTCTCTCTCTCTCTCTGTGTGTGTGTGTGTGTGTGTGTGTGTGTGTGTGTGTGTGTGTGTGTGTGTGTGTGTGTGTGTGTGTGTGTGTGTGTGTGTGTGTGTGTGTGTGTGTGTGTGTGTGTGTGTGTGTGTGTGTGTGTGTGTGTGTGTGTGTGTGTGTGTGTGTGTGTGTGTGTGTGTGTGTGCGTGCGTGCGTGTGTGTGTCAGTCCCCCGTGAGGCCTGGGGGTTACAGGCAGCTTGGTGACAGTGCAGATGGGATAACATATGACATGAGAGGGTGTGTGTGTGAATGTGTGTGTGTGGGGCGGGACAGTGAGGGTCCATCTGGACTCCTCTGATCCGCCAGGGCTCCCTCTGCTCCTCTACTGAGCTGGGGAGAGAGGACAGCCTCAGACCCTGATCCACCATCCACCATCACAGACCTCCAGGAGGGAGGAACACAGGAAAACATGGCCATGCAGCCACACTAACAACAGACCATAATGCATCTATTTTTTCTAGTCCCCTTACAGCATTGTGTTTGTAGGCGTAGGTGGACAGTGTGTCCTTTTCCTTCTGTTGGTATAGTTGAATAGTACACTGTATATTCCATAGTGTTGATACTATAGCGTTCATTGGCTCAGTTCCCTCACGGTAGTGTTTGTTCTGGTTGGCTTGTCAGCAGAGAACTGGAGAGAAGAGGAGAGGATGCAGGCTGTGTGTGTAGTGTGGATGAGAGAGCGACTGGACTGGAGGGACTGAGGGAGCGGTCTGTTCTAGGGCCTGTGGCCAGGGCCTGGATAGAGGGAAAGAGTGAGGGAGAGAAGGGAGGGAGGATGAGGTAGAGGAAAGAGTGATAGAGAGTGTCAGCAAAACAATGCAGTCAGCGGGATCCCTCTGTCCAATTACAGTGAGACGGGGACGCTAAAGAGGAATTAATGACGGTTGACAAGTGCAATTAATAATTAAAGCAGAACCGCGAGTCATGCAGCTAGCATATGACAATAGCAAAGGTTACTGTATCTGACAGATTGGCCTCGCGTGTTTACCCCCCTCTCTCTCTCTCTCTCTCTCTCTCTCTCTCTACCCCCTCTCTTTTGGTATTTCTCTTTCTGTCACTCATTCTCTCTGTCATCCCCCCTCTCTCTTTCTGTGTACCGTGACCTGTAATTTTGGCACTTACATCTACACCCCCCTCCCCCTCCTTTCTCCTCTTCCCTTTTCCTCTCTTTCACATCACATCTCATCAGTCCAGCTCTGTGACGCCCCCCCCCCCAGTCCGTCCGTCCGCGGCATTATGAGTGAGACAGCTTTCACTTTCAGGTGTTGACAAGCCTGTTTGAAATTCATGTGTTAGATGGTTTAGAGGAGGGGAGAGTGAGTGAGGGGGGAGTCGTGGGGGGGAGGGGGCAGGGTGGGGGAGACAAGGGGCTGGGGCTGAAGCATCATTAGCATATCAAAGCTTGAAGCTCTGGGTCCTAATGGTAATTATGCTGCCCACAATTGGCGCTCGCTGGTTGGATCATAACAACAAAAAAATGGAGAGAGGGGGGTCTAGGGTTTTAGAATTGGCCGTGGCTTTCAGGTTATGTTAATACAGCTCATCTATTTAATTAGAGGCTGGCGCAGGGCTTTGTTTACATCTGACGTGCCTGTCTAGGGGAGAGAGAGGGGAGAGAGAAAGGGGAAGAAAGCAAAGCGCTTACAGTTCTCTGGTTGGTTGGTGGGATGGAGGATGGAGAGAGAGAGAGAGAGAGAGAGCGGTGAGAGCAACTGCGGTGGTTTGAGCCGTAATGAGGTCCGCTGTGGATGGACCTTTGATGGGCCTCCTGGCTCCTCCTCTCCCGGTTTCTCCCTGGAGTGGGCCGGAGTCCAGGGAATAGGGCCGGAGCCAGGACTCACTGACTGACTGCCTGACTGGCTGCACAAACCTGGCCAGCACCCTGCTTGCTCGCCTTGTGTGTGTGTGTGGTTTGTTCTTTTGAGTGTGTGTTCTTCTGGTGTGTGTGTCCTTTGGATTGAGGAAGGGAGAGAGTGTATTTATGTGTGTCAGTGTATTTGTTTTCGCCTGTGTGTATGCGCATGGATGAGATGGAAGAGTTCTGATAGGTTTAGTTCTGATGGCGATATCGAAGCTCACTTAGGGAAAGTGAGCATGAGAAGGAGGAGTAGATGAGAGCAGCATGTCCTATGTCACAATAAGCCATCTTCCCTCTTTATCTATGTATGAAGTACAGTGTTAGGGCAACAGTCAGCACTAGATTGGATCTTGCATGTGACTAACACAGAGTAGAATAAGCATGTGTATTACCGCTCAACACTACCATCATTACTACTACGAGAAAAACTGGTTCAAGTGGGGGGCAATGGTTGCAAAATGGTATTGTGTGTTCACGATTGAGCACAAGAAAGGAAGTGAGGTGATGGAGAGAAAGACAGGACTGGTAGGTCGTCGAGGTGGCGACAAAGTGGTTAGAGGCCATCGTACGGGCTCCTGAACAATTCTGCTATTTTGTTTGAAACGTTGATTTTGCACATAATGTCTCCTCCAATATTCCGCATGACCGAAAACAGCTTCTGGACATCAGAACAGTAAAATTATACTTGAGTCGAATGAGTCGTCAGCTTTGGACTCTCCGCTTACTGCAGACCAGGCCATAATTCCCGGGAGTTGAAAAAGAGGCAGGCGAGCCAGGGTCCTGACAAGACTACGTGGGGGAGCACATAGACTGCCATTGCCCTTTGTTCTATTGGTGAACGTGCAATCACTTGAGAACGAACTGGAAGCTCCGTTCGAGACTATCCTATCAACGGGACCTAAAAAACTGTAATATCCTATGTTTCTCAGTGTAGTGGCTGAACGAGGACATATACGTACATCTCGCTGGTCTTTCTATGCATCGTCAAGACTGGACGGCAGACTCAGGTAAGACGTAGGGAGGAGGTGTTTGTCTCTTTGATAATAATAGCTGGTGCGTGCAATCTCTGAAATTACGGAAGTCTTGAGTTTTTGCTCACCTGAGGTAGAATACCTCATGATAAGCTGGAGACTCTACCATTTACCAAGAGCTTTCATCTGTTTTTTTTTTCCCGTTTACCACCATAAACCGATGCTGGCACTAGGACCCCACTGAACGAGCTGTATAGGGCCATAAGCAAACACGAAAATGCACATCCATTCCTCTTATGCACTCAGGACATGCATTGGTTGTACCCAACTCGCTATCGACCATCAGGTCCTAATGGCCTGGTACTCAGGGCTCTGTTGTTCCTCCATCACGTCCTAATGGCCTGGTACTCAGGGCTCTGCTGTCCCTCCATCAGGTCCTAATGGCCTGGTACTCAGGGATCTGTTGTTCCTCCATCAGGTCCTAATGGCCTGGTACTCAGGGCTCTGCTGTCCCTCCATAAGGTCCTAATGGCCTGGTACTCAGGGCCCTGTTGTCTCTCCATCAGGTCCTAATGGCCTGGTACTCAGGGCTCTGTTGTTCCTCCATCAGGTCCTAATGGCCTGGTACTCAGGGCTCTGCTGTCCCTCCATCAGGTCCTAATGGCCTGGTACTCAGGGCTCTGTTGTTCCTCCATCAGGTGCTAATGGCCTGGTACTCGGGGCTCTGTTGTTCCTCCATCAGGTCCTAATGGCCTGGTACTCAGGGCTCTGTTGTCCCTCCATAAGGTCCTAATGGCCTGGTACTCAGGGCTCTGCTGTCCCTCCATCAGGTCCTAATGGCCTGGTACTCAGGGATCTGTTGTTCCTCCATCAGGTCCTAATGGCCTGGTACTCAGGGATCTGTTGTTCCTCCATCAGGTCCTAATGGCCTGGTACTCAGGGATCTGTTGTTCCTCCATCAGGTCCTAATGGCCTGGTACTCGGGGCTCTGTTGTTCCTCCATCAGGTCCTAATGGCCTGGTACTCAGGGCTCTGTTGTCCCTCCATAAGGTCCTAATGGCCTGGTACTCAGGGCCCTGTTGTCTCTCCATCAGGTCCTAATGGCCTGGTACTCAGGGCTCTGTTGTTCCTCCATCAGGTCCTAATGGCCTGGTACTCCAGGCTCCGTTGTCCCTCCATCAGGTCCTAATGGCCTGGTACTCAGGGTTCCGTTGTCCCTCCATCAGGTCCTAATGGCCTGGTACTCAGGGCTCTGTTGTTCCTCCATCAGGTCCTAATGGCCTGGTACTCCAGGCTCCGTTGTCCCTCCATCAGGTCCTAATGGCCTGGTACTCAGGGTTCCGTTGTCCCTCCATCAGGTCCTAATGGCCTGGTACTCAGAGCTCTATTGTCCCTCCATCAGGTCGTAATGGCCTGGTACTCAGGGCTCTATTGTCCCTCCATCATGTCCTAATGGCCTGGTACTATTGTCCATCTAACCACTCTGAAATCAATGCAAATGAAATCGAAAATTACATCAAAAACGTATCATCAAAACAGTATGTGCTTTTAAAACTCACCTCACTGTGATTGATCAATTTGAAGAAAGAGGTTCAACAACAGGTTAAAACTGAGTGGAAAAACATGTTTGTTGTGGATGTTTTTTCAAAGCCTAACACAATTAAATGGACAGCGCTTTTACGGGGATGTTTAATTCAAAACACCCATAGACATATTAGAGCTTATGCGTACTCTCACCACATATGCTGCTGGGACTGTCCATTATCTGTCCTGTAGTCACTTTACCCGTACCTATATAAACATAGCTACCTCAATTACCTTGTACCCCATGCACATCGACACGGTTCTGGTATTTCCCTTAATATAGCCATTTTATTTCTACTCCCTGTGTATAGCCATGTTATTTTGACTCCCTGTGTATAGCCATGTTATTTTGACTCCCTGTATATAGCCATGTTATTTTGACTCCCTGTGTATAGCCATGTTATTTTGACTCCCTGTATATAGCCATGTTATTTTGACTCCCTGTGTATAGCCATGTTATTTTGACTCCCATGTTATTTTGACTCTATATAGCCATGTTATTTTGACTCCTGTGTATAGCCATGTTATTTTGACTCCCTGTATATAGCCATGTTATTTTGACTCCCTGTGTATAGCCATGTTATTTTGACTCCCTGTATATAGCCATGTTATTTTGACTCCCTGTGTATAGCCATGTTATTTTGACTCCCTGTATATAGCCATGTTATTTTGACTCCCTGTATATAGCCATGTTATTTTGACTCCCTGTATATAGCCATGTTATTTTGACTCCCTGTGTATAGCCATGTTATTTTGACTCCCTGTGTATAGCCATGTTATTTTGACTCCCTGTATATAGCCATGTTATTTTGACTCCCTGTATATAGCCATGTTATTTTGACTCCTGTGTATAGCCATGTTATTTTGACTCCCATGTATATAGCCATGTTATTTTGACTCCTGTATATAGCCATGTTATTTTGACTCCCCATGTTATTTTGATAGCCATGTTATTTTGACTCCCTGTATATAGCCATGTTATTTTGACTCCCTGTGTATAGCCATGTTATTTTGACTCCCTGTGTATAGCCATGTTATTTTGACTCCCTGTATATAGCCATGTTATTTTGACACATTATTGTTATTCGTTATTCACTGTGACATGATGGCGCCGACAGAGATGGCCGCTTCGCATTCTTAGGAAACTATGCAGTATATCTTTTTTTCATGTATTATTTCTTACATTGTTACCCCAGGAAATCTCAAGTGTTATTACATACAGCCGGGAAGAACTATTGGATATAAGAGCAACATCAACTTACCAACATTACGATCAGGAATACAACTTTCCCAAATCAGATCCTCTCTTTGGACCACCACCCAGGACAATGGACCTAATCCCAGCAGCTGACCGAAAACAACGGCGACGCAGAAGGAGCAGACGGATCGGTCTTCTGTTCAGGCTTCGTAGACGGGCACATCGCTCACCGCTCCCGAGTATACTACTCGCCGATGTCCAGTCTCTTGACAACAAGGTAGACGAAATTCGAGCGAGGGTTTATTTCCAGAGAGACAGAGATTAACGCCGACAGAGATAAACAACTCTCTGTGACGAGGAAGGGCGGGGGTGTGTACTTTATGATTAACAACTCTTGGTGCAATAATAACAACATACAATAACTCAAGTCATTCTGTTCACCTGTTCAGCAAGTTTGCAGATGACACAACAGTAGTGGCCTTGATAACCAACAACGACGAGACAATCTACAGGGAGGAGGTGAGGGCACTCGGAGTGTCGTGTCAGGAAAACAACCTCTCACTCAGTGTCAACAAAACAAAGGAGATGATTGTGGACTTCAGGAAACAGCAGAGAGTGCCTCCCCCCTATTCACATCGAAGGGACATCAGTGGAGAAGGTGGAAAGTTTTAAGTTCCTGGGTGTACACATCACAGACAGCCTGAAATGGAGGCCTGAAATGGTCCACCCACATAGACAGTGTAGTGAAGAAGGCGCAACAGCGCCTCTTCAACCTCAGGAGGCTGAAGAAACTTGTCACTCAAAACTCTGACTAACTTCTACCAATGCACAGTCAAGAGCATCCTGTCGGTCTGTATCACAGTCTGGTACGGCAACTGCACCGCCCTCAACCGCAAAGGCTCTCCAGAGGGTGCTGCGGTCTGCACAACGCATCATCGGGGACAAACTACCTGCCCTCTATGACACCTACATCGCCCGTTGTCACAGGAAGGCCGTAAAGATCATCAAGGGCAACATCCACCCGAGCCACTGCCTGTTCACACCGCTATCATCCAGAAGGCGAGGTCAGTACAGGGGCATCAAAGCTGGGACCAAGAGACTGAAAAACAGCTTCTATCTCAAGGTCATCAGACTGCGAAACAGGAATCACTAACTCAGAGAGGCTGCTGCCTACATGGAGACCCGATCACTGGACACTTTAATAAATGGATCACTAGTCAACCTTAAACAATCTCACTTTAAATAATGCCACTTTAATAATGTTTACATATCTTACTTTACTCATATCATATGTACAGTATACACTGTTTTTCATATCATCTACTGCATCTTGCCTACGCCGCTCTGGCCATCGCTCATCCATATATTTATATGTACATATTTTCCATCACCCCTTTAGATTTGTGTGTATTAGGTAGTTGTTGGGGAATTGTTAGATTACTTGTTAGATTTTGTGTTTAGTAGGTAGTAGTTGGGAATTGTTAGATATTGTTCGATATTACTGCACTACACTCGCATTAACATCTGCTCAGCATGTGTATGTGACCAATACGATTTGATTTGCATGTATTTATTACTCCTGTTTCATTTTTAAATCTTTGGTCTTTAATTCTGCATAGTTGGAAAAGGACTTGCAAGTAAGCATTTCACTGTTAGTCTACACCTGTTGTTTACGAAGCAAATAAAATGGAGTTGATTCGAGGAAGAGAGTGTTGTGATGGTTAAAAGAGTCTTTAGGTCAGCTCAGAGCCAACCCTGTGTGAAAACTACCTCATTAATAAACAGAGAGAGATGGAGAGCGAGAGAGGCGAGGAGAGAGAGAAAGATGGGGAGAGAACGAGGTTGAGAGAGGTGGGGAGAGAGAGAGAGAGAGAGAGAGAGAGAGAGAGAGAGAGAGAGAGAGAGAGAGAGAGAGAGAGAGAGAGAGAGAAAGAAGAGATTTGCAAGAGCGCGAGAGAGAGGGAACAGGCCTCCTGCGATCACGCTGTTTAACAACAACGCTCGAGAGACCCGAGGCTGCAACGTCCACGCAACGGCTGTGCAATGTCTGCTCAACGTCTGTGCCGTGGATGAGAATGGAAGAGAAACAGACAGGCTGTGTCTCAACTGACACCCCTAGTCTCCATTCTCCTCGGCCAGGTCTCCATTGTTGAAAAGGTCTTCTGACCTCAATGTGACTTCCTGGATAAATGATGAAAAAAAAATTGTTCGCTAATGTTGACCAGAGTACGCACAATTCTATCACAGCAGTTCATGATAAATTCTGTCTTGACAATAGTATTACTACACTTTGTTGCTGAAGTCTAGAGGAGGTTTAATGCAGTGTGGTTGTTTTTGATGGCCTTTGTGTTAGTGTGTTGTCTGCTGGAAGGGGTCAGAGTGCAGGAGGCATCCGCAGATTTCTGACAGCTAAATTAGGGCCTCTGTAGGAGGATAACAGTGAACAGACTCCTGTCCTCTTTTTCTCTCCTCCCACCTTCCTTCCTTCCCTTCCTCCTTTCCCCTCACAGTGTATTCGAGTGCATCAGACACTCACACCTGCATGTGGCCTCGAGAACTGCCATGGCGTCGCCTCGTAAGTGAGACGAGGAGCTTCTGACACCAATAACCTCCGAGTCTGTTAGCACTGCTGGACCACATGGCTTATAGGGATGGAGGGGAGGAGGAAAAATGGGAGAGTGGGAACAAGAGTAGGTTGAAAAGAGAGAAAGTGATTTAAAAAAAAAAAAAAACAAATAAATACAACAACAACAGAAAATATAATTGCCCCCTTTACACTCAGTACCTGGTTGTGCCACCTTTAGTGACTTGGGTCCCAGTATGCCTGGCGAAAGCCACACACTACATTCCACAGTAAGAACCTTACACCAACGGTCACGCATGGTGGTGGTAGTGTGATGGTTTGGGGATGCTTTGCTGCCTCAGGACATGGACAACTTGCCTTAATGGAAGGAACCATGAATTCCGCTCTGTATCAGAGAATTCTACAGGAGAATGTCAGGCCATCTGTCTGTGAGCTGAACCTGAAGCACAGCTGGGTCATGCAGCAAGACAATGATCCAAAACACACAGTCAAGTCTACATGAAAATGGCTAAAAAGCAACAAATGAGAAGTTTTGGGATGGCCCAGTCAAAGCCTAGACCTAATCCCAATTGAGATGTTGTTGCAAGACTTGAAAACCCATAAATGTGGCCGAGTTAAAGCAGTTCTACACGTAAAAGTGGGGCAAAATTCCTCCACAGCGATGTGAGAGACTAATCAACAACTACAGGAAGCGTTTGGTTGGAGTCACACGTTGTTGTTTGTCTTTCTAGAACGTCTCAACCAGTTTTTGAGTGTGAGGGGGAAATGACTTTTTCACGTAGCGACATTGGATGTCGCATAACTTTGTTTCTGAAATAAATTAAAGAAGTATGTGATTGTTTTTTTATTTATTATTTGTTCACACAGGTTTCCTTTATTTAATTATTAGGTTTTGGTTGAAGATTTGATCAAATTCAGTATCAAAAATTTGCAAAAGTAGAGAAAATTAGAAAGGGGGCAAATATTATTTCACAGCACAGTTACCATGAGGCAGATGGATGGTAATTATGTTGGTGAACCTCCCTCTAAGCACATGTTAGTTGTTCCTCTGCTATCAGTACAAAGATCAGACATTTTGATTTTCTTTCTAGAATGTCTCTTTAAAAAATATCCCTCTCTCCATCTGGTTGATCAGAAATAGGTGTGTGTGCGTGTGCTTGTGTGTGTGTGTCCACGTGTGTTTTACCTCTTCTCTTATCATACCGGGCTCAGGTGTTCCAGCGGTCTGGAACATTCCAACAGGTGTTCCCTTGATCCAGTCAGAAACAGAGGAGATCCACTGCTGGATCCAGATAAGAACCCTTACAGATGGACAACTCCATGATAGAATCTACTGCAGATAAGAACCCTTACAGACGGACAACTCCATGATAGAATCTACTGCAGATAAGAACCCTTACAGACGGACAACTCCATGATAGAATCTACTGCAGATAAGAACCCTTACAGACGGACAACACCATGATAGAATCTACTGCAGATAAGAACCCTTACAGATGGACAACACCATGATAGAATCTACTGCAGATAAGAACCCTTACAGACGGACAACTCCATGATAGAATCTACTGCAGATAAGAACCCTTACAGACGGACAACTCCATGATAGAATCTACTGCAGATAAGAACCCTTACAGACGGACAACTCCATGATAGAATCTACTGCAGATAAGAACGCTTACAGAAGGACAACACCATGATAGAATCTACTGCAGATAAGAACCCTTACAGACGGACAACTCCATGATAGAATCTACTGCAGATAAGAACCCTTACAGACGGACAACACCATGATAGAATCTACTGCAGATAAGAACCCTTACAGACGGACAACTCCATGATAGAATCTACTGCAGATAAGAACCCTTACAGACGGACAACTCCATGATAGAATCTACTGCAGATAAGAACCCTTACAGACGGACAACTCCATGATAGAATCTACTGCAGATAAGAACCCTTACAGACGGACAACTCCATGATAGAATCTACTGCAGATAAGAACCCTTACAGACGGACAACTCCATGATAGAATCTACTGCAGATAAGAACCCTTACTGACGGACAACACCATGATAGAATCTACTGCAGATAAGAACCCTTACTGACGGACAACTCCATGATAGAATCTACTGCAGATAAGAACCCTTACAGACGGACAACTCTATGATAGAATCTACTGCAGATAAGAACCCTTACAGACGGACAACTCCATGATAGAATCTACTGCAGATAAGAACCCTTACAGACGGACAACTCCATGATAGAATCTACTGCAGATAAGAACCCTTACAGACGGACAACTCCATGATAGAATCTACTGCAGATAAGAACCCTTACAGACGGACAACTCCATGATAGAATCTACTGCAGATAAGAACCCTTACAGACGGACAACTCCATGATAGAATCTACTGCAGATAAGAACCCTTACAGACGGACAACTCCATGATAGAATCTACTGCAGATAAGAACCCTTACAGACGAACAACACCATGATAGAATCTACTGCAGATAAGAACCCTTACAGACGGACAACTCCATGATAGAATCTACTGCAGATAAGAACCCTTACAGACGGACAACACCATGATAGAATCTACTGCAGATAAGAACCCTTACAGACGGACAACTCCATGATAGAATCTACTGCAGATAAGAACCCTTACAGACGGAGAACTCCATGATAGAATCTACTGCAGATAACAACCCTTACAGACGGACAACTCCATGATAGAATCTACTGCAGATAAGAACCCTTACAGTCGGACAACTCCATGATAGAATCTACTGCAGATAAGAACCCTTACAGACGGACAACTCCATGATAGAATCTACTGCAGATGAGAACCCTTACAGACGGACAACTCCATGATAGAATCTACTGCAGAAAGAACCGCAGCCAAGTTCAACAACGGAAGTATTCTTCGTCAAAATGGAGAGCTGCGTTGCGTTTCTAAATCTGGCACACCTTGTGCCTGGACACGCATTAAAGAAGAACAAATCGGTGCAGAACCAAAAATGTCTTTCCAATGACATGTTTGTAAAGCGACCAACTTGACTGTTATCTTGTCACGCTTTTAAATATGGCTTTGGCTCAAAGGAAAGGATTTATTTACGAAGATGTTTCGATTTTTACTTTCTGCCTGGCGTGCCGCAAAGTCTTACCGCCTATAAACTGAACCCACGTGAATGTGAAGGATCTGAGCGATGATAGTTTCTGTAAAGAGTCATGAGGAGGAAAATCCAACATGCAGCGACACACAGCTCAGTAATAGATGGGTTGTGAAGAGGTAAGATTGAAGCATTTCCACTTTACCAGCGATGTAAGACCTTCACTTGTAGTTCTCTCTGTTCCGTTGTAGCTCTCCCATAAGTACCGTGTAATCTTCACTACACTTCTAATACACTGTCTGACTCTGTGTGCATCCCAAATGGCACCCTATTCCTGATATAGTGCACTACTTTTAACTAGAGCCCTATGGGGCCTGGTCAAATGTAGTGCACTATGAAGGGAATAAGGTGTATTTTGGGATGAAGGCTATGATTCTGTTCAGGTCAAGGGGGTTTCAATCCTGACTAGTTTGGTCTAAGATCTGAGAGTTTTCTCCCTCCCACTCAGACAAGAGTTTAAGATGCAAGGACGGAATCTCTTGTTCTAGTTCAAAACAAGTCATGAACTGCAGCTAGATAATGTGACAAGATTTATAAGCCGGTTGAACAAGATCATCTTGTCTTGTACAAATGTGGGACTTTTTCATAACATGGACTTGAATTCCTTCTGAAGTATGTTTTGTTATTATCCCCCAAATCTCACTTGTTCTTGTCAGTGTCCATCCAAACATGTTGAAGGGAGATTTTTGAAAATGGCCTATGGCTTATGGGGTGTCTGTGAAATGTGCCAAATCTTCTAACGTTTTGTGTTGAATAAGCCTAGATTATATTGCTTTTATCACTTTCCTAGTTCCTCTCTTCCCGGGCCCATTCTGGCCTCCCTTTCACATCCCTCCTCCTCTGCTTGTATTTGGCAGTTAATTAAAGAGGGTTACCTGTGCATGTTTCCTGTGCTCGTTCGATAAATAGAGTATGTGTAAAGGATAGGGCATGCGTCTTTCTGAAGGTCACCACCAATTGGCTCTTTTTATTGTCCAGCACCGATAGAAAGAACTAACCAAGACATCCCTTTCTCCATTTTGTCTTGTGAAAAGGATTCCAATCATATTCGATAGTGAACAGCCTCTCTGAGTTTGGACATATGAGTCAAATATCTGCGTCCCAAATGGCAGCCTACTGCGTCCCAAAATGGCACTCCATTCCCTATTTAGTGCACTACTTTTGAACAGACCCCTTTTTTAGGTCCTGGTCACAAGTAGCGCGTTATAGGGAACCATGGTGCTTGCCTACGGAGCTGTGAGGGGAACGGCACCTCAGTACCTCCAGGCTCTGATCAGGCCCTACACCCAAATAAGGGCACTGCGTTCATCCACCTCTGGCCTGCCACCACTGAGGAAGTACAGTTCCCGCAGCTCAGTCAAAACTGTTCGCTAATGGTGGAACAAACTCCCTCACGACGCCAGGACAGCGGAGTCAATCACCACCTTCCGGAGACACCTGAAACCCCACCTCTTTAAGGAATACCTAGGATAGGATAAAGTAATCCTTCTCACCCCCCCTTAAAATACTTAGATGCACTATTGTAAAGTGGTTGTTCCACTGGATGTCATAAGGTGAATGCACCAATTTGTAAGTCGCTCTGGATAAGAGCGTCTGCTAAATGACTTAAATGTAAATGTAAATAGGGTGTAGGCTGCCATTTAGGATTCAGCCCATGTCTACACCTGAACAATATCTTCCATGGTCCCTGTGAAACAGAGCGTGTGCGTTTGCGCGGCCGTGTGTGTGGTCTTTGCCTCTGTTCCAAGGCGTCGATTATCCTCAGTCAAATCATCCAAATCAGTTCGGTTCTGGGTGGATGATGGAAGATGTGCAAAGCGGCTATTGAAAGGAGCGTAGTGTATTGTAACGTTGTGTGTAGTGGTAGAGGGGTATGGAGGGCCAGCCGAACACTCCCCTCCTGGGCTGATAATAGTTTGATTGTACAACCATTATGAGCCCAAGGACTCAGGGAAGGGCCTTTCAAACTGTGTGTGTGTACAGTATGTGTGTGTGTGTGTGTGTGTGTGTGTGTGTGTGTGTGTGTGTGTGTGTGTGTGTGTGTGTGTGTGTGTGTGTGTGTGTGTGTGTGTGTGTGTGTGTGTGTGTGTGTGTGTGTGTGTGTGTGTGTGTGTGTGTGTGTGTGTGTGTGTGTGTGTGTGTGTGTGTTTAAGCACTCCACAACAGCTTCCTTCCCTCCCCAAGGCTGTTGAACTTCAAAAATACTCTGAGCTACAGATATTTGTCTATCTATGGAGTTATCGATTTATCCAATATTTTTCTCTTTCACGTTTACCCTCCTCTATCAGTCTCTTCTTTCTCACCCTTTTCTCACTCCCTCTCGTATTGTGATGATCTTCCACTTCTTGTGACGGTCTGACATCTTTAGTGAAGTCTAACACGTTTTGTGTAGGGTGAGAACAGAACAGAGGAGTATCAATGCTCTTTTATGTCCTGGAGGAAATATATGAGTCTTTCTCCAGTAAATGAACGCTCTTACAGGGCCCCGTAGAGACACATAGAGATGTATTGTCTTGGGTTCACACATACACATCAAGGACCCAGGGTGCTTTGTGTTCGAACAAGTCATTAATGTGAGCATTGATTTGGAATGAGGGATGAGAGAGAGAGAGAGAGAGAGAGAGAGAGAGAGAGAGAGAGAGAGAGAGAGAGAGAGAGAGAAAACATATGAGTGTCTTAGAGGACTGAAAGAGTTTAAGCACAGTAAAAGCTTTAGACACTTCTAAGTCAAGAGGCTTTATGCTTTATGTGTGGATGTGCATGATGCACGGTGTACGTGTGTGTCTGTTGATACTGTACATGTGTGTTGATACACGCTGAACAAAGTAGAGGAAGGTAAGGGGAGCTGGGTATAATAGCTGAGGCACACACCTACTGTTATCACCATTACCACCGTTATTACCATTACCATCATTATTACCATCAATATTACCATTACCATCATTATTATCATTACCATCATTATAATCATTATAATCATTATTACCATTACCATCATTATTACCATTACCACCGTTATTACCATTACCATTATTATTATCATTACCATCATTAGAATCATTATTACCATTACCATCATTATTACCATTACCACCGTTATTACCATTACCATCATTATTACCATTACCATCATTATAATCACTACCATCATTATTACCATTACCATTATTATAATCATTATTATCATTATTACCATTACCATCATTATTATCATTACCACCGTTATCACCATTACCACCGTTATTACCATTACCATCATTATTACCATTACCATCATTATTACCATTACCATCATTATAATCATTATTATCATTACCATCAGTATAATCATTATTATCATTATTACCATTACCATCATTATTACCATTACCATCATTATTACCATTACCACCATTATTACCATTACCATCATTATTACCATCATTATTACCATTACCATCATTATTATCATTGCCATCATTATAATCATTACTATCATTATTACCATTACCATCAGTGTTATCATTACTATCATTACCATCATTATAATCATTATTATCATTATTACCATTAACATCATTATTACCATTACCATCATTATTATCATTACCATCATTATTACCATTACCATCATTATTATCATTACCATCATTATAATCATTATTATCATTATTACCATTACCATCATTATTACCATTACCATCATTATTATCATTACCATCATTATTACCATTACCATCATTATTATCATTACCACCGTTATTATCCTTACCATCATTATAATCATTATAATCATTCTTCTCATTATTTTCATTACCATAATTCTTATCATTACCATCATTATTACCATTACCATCATTATTACCATTAGCACCGTTATTATCATTACCATCATTATTACCATTACCATCAGTATTATCCTTACCATCATCACAAAGACAGACATGCTCACCTATTGCGAACAGGGGATTGAGGGAGGGGTGGGGCGAAGGGAAGGAGAAAGAAAAGGGAAGTACAGACAGAGGACAGGAGCATATGTGGGAAAAGGAAAGAGGAGACTTATGCAGAGTGAAAAGACGGGTTGGAGGGAACGAGTAGGAACGAGAGAGAGAGAGAGATTGAGAGTGAGAACCGAGAGACGCTGAGCAAAGGAATATATCAGTCTATATCTAGCTGTGATCATTATTGAGCTCTTGTAGTTGAGGTCGATGCCAACACGCCAGTGCTCTAGGACGGGCTCTTGTCAAGTTGTGGCAGCTCGCTGGGGAAGACACTGCCAGCCAGTGCCAACTGCCAACGCCGGAAAGATGCAGACAGGGAGAGGGAGGGATGATATGAAGTCGGATCATGGATTTAATTGTCTCTTTCTAATCAAATGAATTAGCACTCATAAGCTTGTCAGGAGCTGTGCTGATGATTGTCTTCTCTCCTTTTGTTTTTAACACCCTCTTTCGCCCTTCACGTGTTCACCCAAGCAGAAAGAGACCTCAGAGGCCTGTAGCTGCCTTGTATGACATGAGGAGTGTGTGAGTGTGGCAGGGAATGTTTGCGTGCTTGAGTGATCTAGTGTGTGTGTGTGTGGGGGGTGCGCATGCGTTTGTGTCTGTTTGCGCAAGTATGTGTGTGACTTATGAGCACAGACAGGCATGGAACAGAATGTTACAGGGTGTTTAACATCTAACAGCATGGAACAGCGTGTGTAAAATACCAGAACAAGAGTTCAATGAGAAAACAGAGGAAGGAGAACAAGAGAGAGTTGGTAAATAATTTATTTCCAGCTCTGGCTCAGGGCACGTCTTATTGTCGCTGTGTAACAAGCACAAGGAAAGACCCACTCTGGTGTTATTAGTACTGAGGGTTGGAGAGAGGGAGAAGAGAGAAGGATGAGAGAGAGGGAGAAGAGAGAGGGATGAGAGAGAGGGAGAAGAGAGAGGGAGAAGAGAGAGGGAGAAGAGAGAGGGAGAGGAGAAAGGAAGAAGAGAGAGGGAGAAGAGAGAGGGATGAGAGAGGGAGAAGAGAGAGGGATGAGAGAGGGAGAAGAGAGAGGGAGAAGAGAGAGGGATGAGAGAGGGAGAAGAGAGAGGGAGAAGAGAGAGGGATGAGAGAGAGGGAGAAGAGAGAGGGATGAGAGAGAGGGAGAAGAGAGAGGGAGAAGAGAGAGGGATGAGAGAGGGAGAAAAGAGAGGGATGAGAGAGAGGGAGAAGAGAGAGGGATGAGAGAGGGAGAAGAGAGAGGGATGAGGGAGGGAGAAGAGCTATGGATGAGAGAGGAGAAGAGAGATGGATGAGAGAGGGACAAGAGAAAGGGATGAGAGAGAGAGGGATGTGAGAGAGGGAGAAGAGAGAGGGAGAAGAGAGGGATGAGAGAGAGGGATGAGAGAGAGGGATGAGAGAGAGGGAGAAGAAAGAGGGAGAAGAGAGGGAGAGGAGAGAGGGATGAGAGAGAGGGAGAAGAGAGAGGGATGAGAGAGAGGGAGAAGAGAGAGGGAGAAGAGAGAGGGAGAAGAGAGAGGGAAAAGAGAGAGGGATGAGAGAGAAGGAGAAGAGAGAGGAATGAGAGAGAGGGAGAAGAGAGAGGGATGAGAGAGAGGGAGAAGAGAGAGGGAGAAGAGAGAGGGATGAGAGAGAGGGAGAAGAGAGAGGGAGAAGAGAGAGGGATGAGAGAGAGGGATGAGAGAGAGGGAGAAGAGAGAGGGAGAAGAGAGAGGGAGAGGAGAGAGGGATGAGAGAGAGGGAGAAGAGAGAGGGATGAGAGAGAGGGAGAAGAGAGAGAGAAGAGAGTGCGGGAGAAGAGAGAGGGATGAGAGAGAAGGAGAAGAGAGAGGAATGAGAGAGAGGGAGAAGAGAGAGGGATGAGAGAGGGAGAAGAGAGAGGGAGGAAAGAGAGGGATGAGGGAGGGAGAAGAGCTATGGATGAGAGAGGAGAAGAGAGATGGATGAGAGAGGGACGAGAGATGGATAAGAGAGGGACAAGAGAAAGGGATGAGGGAGAGAGGGATGTGAGAGAGGGAGAAGAGAGAGGAAGGAGAAGAGAGAGGAATGAGAGAGAGGGAGAAGAGAGAGGAATGAGAGAGAGGGAGAAGAGAGAGGGAGGAAAGAGAGGGATGAGGGAGGGAGAAGAGCTATGGATGAGAGAGGAGAAGATAGATGGATGAGAGGGAAAAGAGAGAGGGAGAAGAGATGTATGAGAGGGAAAAGAGAGAGGGAGAAGAGAGATGGATGAGAGGGAAAAGAGAGAGGGAGAAGAGAGATGGATGAGTGGGAAAAGAGAGAGGGAGAAGAGAGATGGATGAGAGGGAAAAGAGAGAGGAATGAGGAGAGGAGGAAAAGAGGATGGTAATGTATTCTTTGATCCTTTCTCGTTAGCCCTTCCAGCTCGGTCAGACTGAGCTGGAATGGCCCTAAGCACAGGCCGTCAGTCAAGTGTGTGTGTATGTGTGTGTGTTGGAGACCCTAAAGACACAGAGCATCCACTCTGTAATGTAGCCCAGGTGGAGGCGCTAGCAAAGCGTTCACACAGTGAACCTCTGTCCTCCAAACACATACACGCACATGCACACACATACACACACATGCACACACACTCTCCTCACTCTCCCTCAGTAGCTGTGTGTGTAGTCTGTGACGTGCTGTGTGTGGTAAATAGCTGGTTCTTTGTTAGAGGGGGCTTTGGGGCTGTCATTGTGTTGATTGTTTGGGGGAAGAGAAGAGAAGAGAGGACAGAGGAACAGAGAGAAGAGGCCTAGCTGGGCCTGGCAGCGAGGAGAGAGGAGAGAGGGGCCTGTCCTAATGACAGGAAGTCTTTAAAGTGGGAGCTGTATTTCATCTCTCTCTCAGCGGGGGCCACTGGCCACAGACCCCCTTTGATCCACACCGCGCCAGGAGCACAGCACTGCTAGTTAATTAACAGACCTCTTATGACACACACACACACAGGGTAGAAACACTCACGTGCACATAGGGAGAAAAGCACACACACGCACAGACAGAAAGGCACGTACTCACACACACACACACACACACACACACACACACACACACACACACACACACACACACACACACACACACACACACACACACACACACACACACACACACACACACACACACACACACACACACACACACACACACACACACACACACACACACACACACACACACACACACACACACACACACACACAGAAAACACATGAACACACACACATGGTTTCGCAGTAACTCTCTAGGTCTGTTTCTACCATATAGGGACATGAACAGTAGTCTCTTCTCCCCTGGTGTTTGGTTCACAGGGACCTCCAGAGGTTCCATCAGTTCAGCTCTCTTCCCACAGTGCTCTCTGTTTTAGCATCATTAGCGCTGTTCATTACCCTAGCCCAGCTGGAGCATTTAACTGCTATTACAAGTCATTTGTTAGCATTTACCTGCTAACTAGCTCTGTGATTAATGCCATTTAATAAAGGCTAACACTCCAAACATGGCCAGAGCACTCCTATGATCTGAGAGAGGCCTTTTTAGGTCCAGCTCCTCTCTTTTCTGATTCTTGTGAGTAGCTATGAGTGGTTTTAGCTTAATGGCCGCAGCATTCGAAATAGCTTATTAGTGTTTTCACAAGTCACCGCTGCCTGCTCCTTGGTCGCAAAACCACCCGCTTGAGCCGTGCTTGAATCTAAGTGGAGACTGGGCCTGGGGTATCCCCCCAACAGACACACAGGGCAGGGCGCTTCACTCTGTACCCTAGCCTCTCAATTACCCAGCAGGCTTTTAGTGCCACTCCGCTCAACTACAGCAAATTACCCTGGACCCTGTCTCCACTTAGGGATGTGTGTGTGTGTTGCATGTGTGTGTTGCATGTGTGTGTGTGTGTGTGTGTGCGTGTGCATGTGTGTGTGTGTGTCCTTGTGTGTGTGTTTGAGTGTGTGTGTGAATGAAGTGCCCTGTCCTCTCTCATTATACCCTGGTTCCTGTCTGGCTCTCATTGTCTGGATCCTGCGCCCACAGAGAGCTACATTGATGTACAGTGGCACGACGTGTGTGTATTAGCGTGTGTGTTTGTGAGTGTGTGTGTATTAGCATTATGTGTGTGTACTTGTGTGTAATGCTCCCTGACATGCTGCGTCCTCTCTGTATAATAACAGTATCCTCTCCCGGCCTTTACCCCCTCACACACACTACCATCTCTCTGTCTACCACCACACTACCACCTCTCTGTCTACCACCACACTACCACCTCTCTGTCTACCACCACATTACCATCTCTCTGTCTACCACCACACTACCACCTCTCTGTCTACCACCACACTACCACCTCTCTGTCTACCACCACACTACCATCTCTCTGTCTACCACCACACTACCACCTCTCTGTCTACCACCACACTACCATCTCTCTGTCTACCACCACCACACTACCATCTCTCTGTCCACCACCATACTACCATCTCTCTGTCTACCACCACACGATCATCTCTCTGTCTACCACCACCACACTACCATCTCTCTGTCTACCACCACCACACTACCACCACACTACCATCTCTCTGTCTACCACCACCACACTACCATCTCTCTGTCTACCACCACACTACCATCTCTCTGTCCACCACCATACTACCATCTCTCTGTCTACCACCACACTACCATCTCTCTGTCTACCACCACACTACCATCTCTCTGTCTACCACCACCACACTACCATCTCTCTGTCTACCACCACACTATCATCTCTCTGTCTACCACCACCACACGACCACCTCTCTGTCTACCACCACCACACTACCATCTCTCTGTCTACCACCACACTACCATCTCTCTGTCCACCACCACACTACCACCTCTCTGTCCACCACCACACTACCATCTCTCTGTCTACCACCACCACACTACCATCTCTCTGTCCACCACCACACTACCATCTCTCTGTCTACCACCACACAACCATCTCTCTGTCTACTACCACACTACCATCTCTCTGTCCACCACCACACTACCATCTCTCTGTCTACCACCACACTACCATCTCTCTGTCCACCACCACACTACCATCTCTCTGTCTACCACCACACTACCATCTCTCTGTCTACCACCACACTACCATCTCTCTGTCTACCACCACACTACCATCTCTCTGTCTACCACCACACTACCATCTCTCTGTCTACCACCACACTACCACCTCTCTGTCCACCACCACCACCACACTACCATCTCTCTGTCTACCACCACCACACTACCACCTCTCTGTCCACCACCACACTACCATCTCTCTGTCTACCACCACACTACCATCTCTCTGTCTACCACCACCACACGACCACCTCTCTGTCCAACACCACACTACCACCTCTCTGTCCACCAACACACTACCACCTCTCTGTCCACCACCACACTACCACCTCTCTGTCTACCACCACCACACTACCATCTCTCTGTCCACCACCACACTACCACCTCTCTGTCCACCACCACACTACCACCTCTCTGTCCACCACCACACTACCACCTCTCTGTCCACCAACACACTACCACCTCTCTGTCCACCACCACACTACCACCTCTCTGTCTACCACCACACTACCATCTCTCTGTCTACCACCATACTACCACCTCTCTGTCCACCACCACACTACCATCTCTCTGTCCACCACCATACTACCACCTCTCTGTCTACCACCACACTACCATTTCTCTGTCTACCACCACACTACCACCTCTCTGTCTACCACCACACTACCATCTCTCTGTCTACCACCACACTACCATCTCTCTGTCCACCACCACACTACCATCTCTCTGTCTACCACCACACTACCATCTCTCTGTCCACCACCATACTACCACCTCTCTGTCTACCACCACACTACCATCTCTCTGTCTACCACCACACTACCATCTCTCTGTCCACCACCACACTACCACCTCTCTGTCTACCACCACCACACTACCATCTCTCTGTCTACCACCACACTACCACCTCTCTGTCTACCACCACACTACCACCTCTCTGTCTACCACCACATTACCATCTCTCTGTCTACCACCACACTACCACCTCTCTGTCTACCACCACACTACCACCTCTCTGTCTACCACCACACTACCATCTCTCTGTCTACCACCACACTACCACCTCTCTGTCTACCACCACACTACCATCTCTCTGTCTACCACCACCACACTACCATCTCTCTGTCCACCACCATACTACCATCTCTCTGTCTACCACCACACGATCATCTCTCTGTCTACCACCACCACACTACCATCTCTCTGTCTACCACCACACTACCATCTCTCTGTCTACCACCACACTACCATCTCTCTGTCTACCACCACCACACTACCATCTCTCTGTCTACCACCACCACACTACCATCTCTCTGTCTACCACCACACTACCATCTCTCTGTCTACCACCACACTACCATCTCTCTGTCTACCACCACCACACTACCATCTCTCTGTCTACCACCACACTACCATCTCTCTGTCCACCACCATACTACCATCTCTCTGTCTACCACCACACTACCATCTCTCTGTCTACCACCACACTACCATCTCTCTGTCTACCACCACCACACTACCATCTCTCTGTCTACCACCACACTATCATCTCTCTGTCTACCACCACCACACGACCACCTCTCTGTCTACCACCACCACACTACCATCTCTCTGTCTACCACCACACTACCATCTCTCTGTCCACCACCACACTACCACCTCTCTGTCCACCACCACACTACCATCTCTATGTCTACCACCACCACACTACCATCTCTCTGTCCACCACCACACTACCATCTCTCTGTCTACCACCACACTACCATCTCTCTGTCTACCACCACACTACCATCTCTCTGTCTACCACCACCACACTACCATCTCTCTGTCTACCACCACACTACCATCTCTCTGTCCACCACCACACTACCACCTCTCTGTCTACCACCACACACACTACCATCTCTCTGTCTACCACCACACTACCACCTCTCTGTCTACCACCACACTACCACCTCTCTGTCTACCACCACATTACCATCTCTCTGTCTACCACCACACTACCACCTCTGTCTACCACCACACTACCACCTCTCTGTCTACCACCACACTACCATCTCTCTGTCTACCACCACACTCCACCTCTCTGTCTACCACCACACTACCATCTCTCTGTCTACCACCACCACACTACCATCTCTCTGTCTACCACCACACTACCATCTCTCTGTCTACCACCACACTACCATCTCTCTGTCTACCACCACACTCTACCATCTCTGTCTACCACCACACTACCATCTCTCTGTCTACCACCACACTACCATCTCTCTGTCTACCACCACCACATCTACCACCACACTCCATCTGTCTACCACCACACTACCATCTCTCTGTCTACCACCACACTACCATCTCTCTGTCTACCACCACACTACCATCTCTCTGTCTACCACCACACACTACCATCTCTCTGTCTACCACCACACTACCATCTCTCTGTCTACCACCACCACACTACCATCTCTCTGTCTACCACCACACTACCATCTCTCTGTCTACCACCACACTACCATCTGTCTACCACCACACTGTCTACCACCACCACACTACCATCTCTCTGTCTACCACCACACTACCATCTCTCTGTCTACCACCACACTACCATCTCTCTGTCTACCACCACCACACTACCACTACCACCACCACTACCATCTCTCTGTCTACCACCACACTACCATCTCTCTGTCTACCACCACACTACCATCTCTCTGTCTACCACCACACTACCATCTCTCTGTCTACCACCACCACACTACCATCTCTCTGTCTACCACCACCACTACCATCTCTCTGTCTACCACCACACTACCATCTCTCTGTCCACCACCACACTACCATCTCTCTGTCTACCACCACTACCATCCATCTCTCTGTCTACCACCACCACACTACCATCTCTCTGTCTACCACCACACTACCATCTCTCTGTCTACCACCACACTACCATCTCTCTGTCTACCACCACACTACCATCTCTCTGTCTACCACCACACTACCATCTCTCTGTCTACCACCACCACCACACTACCATCTCTCTGTCTACCACCACCACTACCATCTCTCTGTCCACCACCACACTACCATCTCTCTGTCTACCACCACACTACCATCTCTCTGTCTACCACCACACTACCATCTCTCTGTCTACCACCACCACACTACCATCTCTCTGTCTACCACCACACTACCATCTCTCTGTCTACCACCACCACTACCACCATCTCTCTGTCTACCACCACACTACCATCTCTCTGTCTACCACCACCACACTACCATCTCTCTGTCTACCACCACACTACCATCTCTCTGTCTACCACCACCACACTACCATCTCTCTGTCTACCACCACACCACCATCTCTGTCTACCACCACACTACCATCTCTCTGTCTACCACCACACTACCACCTCTCTGTCCACCACCACACTACCATCTCTCTGTCTACCACCACACTACCATCTCTCTGTCCACCACCACACTACCACCACCACACTCTCTGTCCACCACCACACTACCATCTCTCTGTCTACCACCACACTACCATCTCTCTGTCTACCACCACCACACTACCATCTCTCTGTCTACCACCACACTACCATCTCTCTGTCTACCACCACACTACCATCTCTGTCTACCACCACACACTACCATCTCTCTGTCTACCACCACCACACTACCATCTCTCTGTCTACCACCACACTACCATCTCTCTGTCTACCACCACCACTACCATCTCTCTGTCTACCACCACACTACCATCTCTCTGTCTACCACCACACTACCATCTCTCTGTCTACCACCACACTACCATCTCTGTCTACCACCACACTACCATCTCTCTGTCTACCACCACCACACTACCATCTCTCTGTCTACCACCACCACTACCATCTCTGTCTGTCCACCACCACACTACCATCTCTCTGTCTACCACCACACTACCATCTCTCTGTCTACCACACTACCATCTCTCTGTCTACCACCACCACACTACCATCTCTCTGTCTACCACCACACTACCATCTCTCTGTCTACCACCACACTACCATCTCTCTGTCTACCACCACACTACCATCTCTCTGTCCCACCACACTACCATCTACCACCACCACACTACCATCTCTGTCTACCACCACACTACCATCTCTCTGTCTACCACCACACTACCATCTCTCTGTCCACCACCACACTACCATCTCTCTGTCTACCACCACACTACCATCTCTCTGTCTACCACCACCACACTACCATCTCTCTGTCCACCACCACACTACCATCTCTCTGTCCACCACCACACTACCATCTCTCTCTGTCCACCACCACACTACCATCTCTCTGTCTACCACCACACACTACCATCTCTCTGTCCACCACCACACTACCATCTCTCTGTCCACCACCACACTACCATCTCTCTGTCTACCACCACACTACCATCTCTCTGTCTACCACCACCACACTACCATCTCTCTGTCTACCACCACACTACCATCTCTCTGTCTACCACCACCCACTCTCTGTCTACCACCACACTACCATCTCTGTCTACCACCACACTACCATCTCTCTGTCTACCACCACCACACTACCATCTCTCTGTCCACCACCACACTACCATCTCTCTGTCTACCACCACACTACCATCTCTCTGTCTACCACCACACTACCATCTCTCTGTCTACCACCACCACACTACCACCACACTCTCTCTGTCTACCACCACACTACCATCTCTCTGTCTACCACCACACTACCATCTCTCTGTCTACCACCACCACACTACCATCTCTCTGTCCACCACCACACTACCATCTCTCTGTCTACCACCACACTACCATCTCTCTGTCTACCACCACACTACCATCTCTCTGTCTACCACCACCACACTACCATCTCTCTGTCTACCACCACACTACCATCTCTCTGTCTACCACCACACTACCATCTCTCTGTCTACCACCACCACACTACCATCTCTCTGTCTACCACCACCACACTACCATCTCTCTGTCTACCACCACCACACTACCATCTCTCTGTCTACCACCACACTACCATCTCTCTGTCTACCACCACACTACCATCTCTCTGTCTACCACCACCACACTACCATCTCTCTGTCTACCACCACACTACCATCTCTCTGTCTACCACCACACTACCATCTCTCTGTCCACCACCACACTACCACCTCTCTGTCTACCACCACACTACCATCCATCTCTCTGTCTACCACCACACTACCATCTCTCTGTCTACCATCTCACCACCACACTACCATCTCTCTGTCTACCACCACACTACCATCTCTCTGTCTACCACCACCACACTACCATCTCTCTGTCTACCACCACACTACCATCTCTCTGTCTACCACCACACTACCATCTCTCTGTCCACCACACACTACCATCTCTCTGTCTACCACCACACTACCATCCATCTCTGTCTACCACCACCACACTACCATCTCTCTGTCCACCACCACACTACCATCTCTCTGTCTACCACCACACTACCATCTCTCTGTCTACCACCACACTACCATCTCTCTGTCTACCACCACCACACTACCATCTCTCTGTCTGTACCATCTCTCTGTCTACCACCACACTACCATCTCTCTGTCTACCACCACACTACCATCTCTCTGTCTACCACCACACTACCATCTCTCTGTCTACCACCACACTACCATCTCTCTGTCTACCACCACACTACCATCTCTCTGTCTACCACCACCACTACCATCTCTCTGTCTACCACCACACTACCATCTCTCTGTCTACCACCACACTACCATCTCTCTGTCTACCACCACCACACTACCATCTCTCTGTCTACCACCACACTACCATCTCTCTGTCTACCACCACACTACCATCTCTCTGTCCCACCACCACACTACCATCTCTCTGTCTACCACCACACTACCATCTCTCTGTCTACCACCACACTACCATCTCTCTGTCTACCACCACCACACTACCATCTCTCTGTCTACCACCACCACACTACCATCTCTCTGTCTACCACCACACTACCACTCTCTGTCTACCACCACACTACCATCTCTCTGTCTACCACCACACTACCATCTCTCTGTCTACCACCACCACACCACCACACCATCTCTCTGTCCACCACCACACTACCATCTCTCTCTGTCTACCACCACACTACCATCTCTCTGTCTACCACCACACTACCATCTCTCTGTCCACCACCACACTACCATCTCTCTGTCTACCACCACACTACCATCTCTCTGTCCACCACCACACTACCATCTCTGTCTACCACCACACTACCATCTCTCTGTCTACCACCACACTACCATCTCTCTGTCTACCACCACCACACTACCATCTCTCTGTCTACCACCACACTACCATCTCTCTGTCTACCACCACCACACTACCATCTCTCTGTCTACCACCACACTACCATCTCTCTGTCTACCACCACACTACCATCTCTCTGTCTACCACCACCACCACTACCATCTCTCTGTCCACCACCACACTACCATCTCTCTGTCTACCACCACACTACCATCTCTCTGTCTACCACCACACTACCATCTCTCTGTCTACCACCACCACACTACCATCTCTCTGTCTACCACCACTACCACTCTCTGTCTACCATCTCTCTGTCTACCACCACACTACCATCTCTCTGTCCACCACCACACTACCATCTCTCTGTCTACCACCACACTACCATCTCTCTGTCTACCACCACACTACCATCTCTCTGTCTACCACCACCACACTACCATCTCTCTCTGTCCACCACCACACTACCATCTCTCTGTCTACCACCACACTACCATCTCTCTGTCTACCACCACCACTACCATCTCTCTGTCCACCACCACACTACCATCTCTCTGTCTACCACCACACTACCATCTCTCTGTCTACCACCACACTACCATCTCTCTGTCTACCACCACCACACTACCATCTCTCTGTCTACCACCACACTACCATCTCTCTGTCTACCACCACACTATCATCTCTCTGTCTACCACCACCACACGACCACCTCTCTGTCTACCACCACCACTACCATCTCTCTGTCTACCACCACACTACCATCTCTCTGTCTACCACCACCACACTACCATCTCTCTGTCTACCACCACACTACCATCTCTCTGTCTACCACCACACTACCATCTCTCTGTCTACCACCACCACACTACCATCTCTGTCCACCACCACACTACCATCTCTCTGTCTACCACCACACTACCATCTCTCTGTCTACCACCACCACACTACCATCTCTCTGTCTACCACCACACTACCATCTCTCTGTCTACCACCACACTACCATCTCTCTGTCTACCACCACCACACTACCATCTCTCTGTCCACCACCACACTACCATCTCTCTGTCTACCACCACACTACCATCTCTCTGTCTACCACCACACTACCATCTCTCTGTCTACCACCACACTACCATCTCTCTGTCTACCACCACACTACCATCTCTCTGTCTACCACCACACTACCATCTCTCTGTCTACCACCACACTACCATCTCTCTGTCTACCACCACACTACCATCTCTCTGTCTACCACCACCACACTACCATCTCTCTGTCTACCACCACACTACCATCTCTCTGTCTACCACCACACTACCATCTCTCTGTCTACCACCACACTACCATCTCTCTGTCTACCACCACCACACTACCATCTCTCTGTCTACCACCACACTACCATCTCTCTGTCCACCACCACACTACCATCTCTCTGTCCACCACCACACTACCCATCTCTCTGTCTACCACCACCACACTACCATCTCTCTGTCTACCACCACACTACCATCTCTCTGTCTACCACCACACTACCATCTCTCTGTCTACCACCACACTACCATCTCTCTGTCTACCACCACACTACCATCTCTCTGTCTACCACCACCACTACCATCTCTCTGTCCACCACCACACTACCATCTCTCTGTCCACCCACCACCACACTACCATCTCTCTGTCTACCACCACACACTACCATCTCTCTGTCCACCACCACACTACCATCTCTCTGTCTACCCACCACACTACCATCTCTCTGTCTACCACCACCACACTACCATCTCTCTGTCCACCACCACACTACCATCTCTCTGTCTACCACCACACTACCATCTCTCTGTCTACCACCACCACACTACCATCTCTCTGTCCACCACCACACTACCATCTCTCTGTCCACCACCACACTACCATCTCTCTGTCTACCACCACACACCACTCTGTCTGTCTACCACCACACTACCATCTCTCTGTCTACCACCACCACACTACCACTCTCTGTCTGTCTACCACCACACTACCATCTCTCTGTCTACCACCACACTACCATCTCTCTGTCCACCACCACACTACCATCTCTCTGTCTACCACCACCACACTACCATCTCTCTGTCTACCACCACCACTACCATCTCTCTGTCTACCACCACACTACCATCTCTCTGTCCACCACCACACTACCATCTCTCTGTCTACCACCACCACACTACCACCTCTCTGTCTACCACCACCACTACCATCTCTCTGTCTACCACCACACTACCATCTCTCTGTCCCACCACACTACCACCTCTCTGTCCACCACCACACTACCATCTCTCTGTCTACCACCACCACACTACCATCTCTCTGTCCACCACCACACTACCATCTCTCTGTCTACCACCACACTACCATCTCTCTGTCTACCACCACACTACCATCTCTCTGTCTACCACCACCACACTACCATCTCTCTGTCTACCACCACACTACCATCTCTCTGTCCACCACCACACTACCACCTCTCTGTCCACCACCACCACCACTCTCTGTCTACCACCACACTACCATCTCTCTGTCTACCACCACCACACTACCATCTCTCTGTCCACCACCACACTACCATCTCTCTGTCTACCACCACACTACCATCTCTCTGTCTACCACCACCACACTACCACCTCTCTGTCCACCACCACACTACCATCTCTCTGTCTACCACCACACTACCATCTCTCTGTCCACCACCACACTACCACCTCTCTGTCCACCACCACACTACCATCTCTCTGTCCACCACCACACTACCATCTCTCTGTCCACCACCACACTACCACCTCTCTGTCCACCACCACACTACCATCTCTCTGTCTACCACCACACTACCATCTCTCTGTCTACCACCACACTACCACCTCTCTGTCCACCACCACACTACCATCTCTCTGTCTACCACCACACTACCATCTCTCTGTCTACCACCACCACCACACTACCATCTCTCTGTCTACCACCACCACACTACCATCTCTCTGTCCACCACCACACTACCATCTCTCTGTCTACCACCACACTACCATCTCTCTGTCTACCACCACCACACTACCACCTCTCTGTCCACCACCACACTACCACCTCTCTGTCCACCACCACACTACCACCTCTCTGTCCACCAACACACTACCACCTCTCTGTCCACCACCACACTACCACCTCTCTGTCTACCACCACACTACCATCTCTCTGTCTACCACCACCACTACCACCTCTCTGTCCACCACCACACTACCATCTCTCTGTCCACCACCATACTACCACCTCTCTGTCTACCACCACACTACCATCTCTCTGTCCACCACCACACTACCACCTCTCTGTCTACCACCACACTACCATCTCTCTGTCTACCACCACACTACCATCTCTCTGTCTACCACCACACTACCATCTCTCTGTCTACCACCACCACACTACCATACCATCTCTGTCCACCACCACCATACTACCATCTCTCTGTCTACCACCACACGATCATCTCTCTGTCTACCACCACACTACCACCTCTCTGTCTACCACCACCACACTACCATCTCTCTGTCTACCACCACACTACCATCTCTCTGTCTACCACCACCACACTACCATCTCTCTGTCTACCACCACCACACTACCATCTCTCTGTCTACCACCACCACACTACCATCTCTCTGTCTACCACCACCACACTACCATCTCTCTGTCTACCACCACACTACCATCTCTCTGTCTACCCCCACACTACCATCTCTCTGTCCACCACCATACTACCACCTCTCTGTCTACCACCACACTACCATCTCTCTGTCTACCACCACACTACCATCTCTCTGTCCACCACCACACTACCACCTCTCTGTCTACCACCACACTACCATCTCTCTGTCTACCACCACACTACCACCCCTCTGTCCACCACCACACTACCTTCTCTCTGTCCACCACCACACTACCATCTCTCTGTCTACCACCACACTACCATCTCTCTGTCTACCACCACCACACTACCATCTCTCTGTCTACCACCACACTACCATCTCTCTGTCTACCATCACACTACCATCTCTCTGTCTACCACCACACTACCATCTCTCTGTCTACCACCACACTACCATCTCTCTGTCTACCACCACCACACTACCATCTCTCTGTCCACCACCATACACCATCTCTCTGTCTACCACCACACTACCATCTCTCTGTCTACCACCACACTACCATCTCTCTGTCTACCACCACCACACTACCATCTCTCTGTCTACCACCACACTACCATCTCTCTGTCTACCACCATACTACCACCTCTCTGTCCACCACCACACTACCATCTCTCTGTCTACCACCACACTACCACCTCTCTGTCTACCACCACACTACCATCTCTCTGTCTACCACCACACTACCATCTCTCTGTCCACCACCACCTCTCTGTCTACCACCACACGACCATCTCTCTGTCTACCACCACACTACCATCTCTCTGTCTACCACCACCACACTACCAACTCTCTGTCCACCACCATACTACCATCTCTCTGTCTACCACCACACGATCATCTCTCTGTCTACCACCACCACACTACCATCTCTCTGTCTACCACCACACTACCATCTCTCTGTCTACCACCACCACACTACCATCTCTCTGTCTACCACCACCACACTACCATCTCTCTGTCTACCACCACCACACTACCATCTCTCTGTCCACCACCACACTACCACCTCTCTGTCTACCACCACACTACCATCTCTCTGTCTACCACCACACTACCATCTCTCTGTCTACCACCACCACACTACCATCTCTCTGTCCACCACCATACTACCATCTTTCTGTCTACCACCACACTACCATCTCTCTGTCTACCACCACACTACCATCTCTCTGTCCACCACCATACTACCATCTCTCTGTCTACCACCACACTACCACCCCTCTGTCCACCACCACACTACCTTCTCTCTGTCCACCACCACACTACCATCTCTCTGTCTACCACCACACTACCATCTCTCTGTCTACCACCACCACACTACCATCTCTCTGTCTACCACCACACTACCATCTCTCTGTCTACCACCACACTACCATCTCTCTGTCTACCACCACACTACCATCTCTCTGTCTACCACCACACTACCATCTCTCTGTCTACCACCACCACACTACCATCTCTCTGTCCACCACCATACACCATCTCTCTGTCTACCACCACACTACCATCTCTCTGTCTACCACCACACTACCATCTCTCTGTCTACCACCACCACACTACCATCTCTCTGTCTACCACCACACTACCATCTCTCTGTCTACCACCATACTACCACCTCTCTGTCCACCACCACACTACCATCTCTCTGTCCACCACCATACTACCACCTCTCTGTCTACCACCACACTACCATCTCTCTGTCCACCACCACACTACCATCTCTCTGTCTACCACCACACTACCATCTCTCTGTCTACCACCACACTACCATCTCTCTGTCTACCACCACCACACTACCATCTCTCTGTCCACCACCATACTACCATCTCTCTGTCTACCACCACACGATCATCTCTCTGTCTACCACCACCACACTACCATCTCTCTGTCTACCACCACCACACTACCATCTCTCTGTCTACCACCACCACACTACCATCTCTCTGTCTACCACCACCACACTACCATCTCTCTGTCTACCACCACACTACCATCTCTCTGTCTACCCCCACACTACCATCTCTCTGTCCACCACCATACTACCACCTCTCTGTCTACCACCACACTACCATCTCTCTGTCTACCACCACACTACCATCTCTCTGTCTACCACCACCACACTACCATCTCTCTGTCCACCACCATACTACCACCTCTCTGTCTACCACCACACTACCATCTCTCTGTCTACCACCACACTACCATCTCTCTGTCCACCACCACACTACCACCTCTCTGTCTACCACCACACTACCATCTCTCTGTCTACCACCACACTACCATCTCTCTGTCTACCACCACCACACTACCATCTCTCTGTCCACCACCATACTACCATCTTTCTGTCTACCACCACACTACCATCTCTCTGTCTACCACCACACTACCATCTCTCTGTCCACCACCATACTACCATCTCTCTGTCTACCACCACACTACCACCCCTCTGTCCACCACCACACTACCTTCTCTCTGTCCACCACCACACTACCATCTCTCTGTCTACCACCACACTACCATCTCTCTGTCTACCACCACCACACTACCATCCCTCTGTCTACCACCACACTACCATCTCTCTGTCTACCACCACACTACCATCTCTCTGTCTACCACCACACTACCATCTCTCTGTCTACCACCACACTACCATCTCTCTGTCTACCACCACCACACTACCATCTCTCTGTCCACCACCATACACCATCTCTCTGTCTACCACCACACTACCATCTCTCTGTCTACCACCACACTACCATCTCTCTGTCTACCACCACCACACTACCATCTCTCTGTCTACCACCACACTACCATCTCTCTGTCTACCACCATACTACCACCTCTCTGTCCACCACCACACTACCATCTCTCTGTCCACCACCACATACTACCACCTCTCTGTCTACCACCACACTACCATCTCTCTGTCTACCACCACACTACCATCTCTCTGTCCACCACCACCTCTCTGTCTACCACCACACTACCATCTCTCTGTCTACCACCACACTACCATCTCTCTGTCTACCACCACCACACTACCATCTCTCTGTCCACCACCATACTACCATCTCTCTGTCTACCACCACACGATCATCTCTCTGTCTACCACCACCACACTACCATCTCTCTGTCTACCACCACACTACCATCTCTCTGTCTACCACCACCACACTACCATCTCTCTGTCTACCACCACCACACTACCATCTCTCTGTCTACCACCACCACACTGCCATCTCTCTGTCCACCACCACACTACCACCTCTCTGTCTACCACCACACTACCATCTCTCTGTCTACCACCACACTACCATCTCTCTGTCTACCACCACCACACTACCATCTCTCTGTCCACCACCATACTACCATCTTTCTGTCTACCACCACACTACCATCTCTCTGTCTACCACCACACTACCATCTCTCTGTCCACCACCATACTACCATCTCTCTGTCTACCACCACACTACCACCCTCTGTCCACCACCACACTACCTTCTCTCTGTCCACCACCACACTACCATCTCTCTGTCTACCACCACACTACCATCTCTCTGTCTACCACCACCACACTACCATCTCTCTGTCTACCACCACACTACCATCTCTCTGTCTACCACCACACTACCATCTCTCTGTCTACCACCACACTACCATCTCTCTGTCTACCACCACACTACCATCTCTCTGTCTACCACCACCACACTACCATCTCTCTGTCCACCACCATACACCATCTCTCTGTCTACCACCACACTACCATCTCTCTGTCTACCACCACACTACCATCTCTCTGTCTACCACCACCACACTACCATCTCTCTGTCTACCACCACACTACCATCTCTCTGTCTACCACCATACTACCACCTCTCTGTCCACCACCACACTACCATCTCTCTGTCCACCACCATACTACCACCTCTCTGTCTACCACCACACTACCATCTCTCTGTCTACCACCACACTACCATCTCTCTGTCCACCACCACACACTACCATCTCTCTGTCTACCACCACACTACCATCTCTCTGTCCACCACCACACTACCATCTCTCTGTCCACCACCACACTACCATCTCTCTGTCTACCACCACACTATCATCTCTCTGTCTACCACCACCACACTACCATCTCTCTGTCTACCACCACACTACCATCTCTCTGTCTACCACCACCACACTACCATCTCTCTGTCTACCACCACCACACTACCATCTCTCTGTCTACCACCACCACACTACCATCTCTCTGTCTACCACCACCACACTACCATCTCTCTGTCTACCACCACACTACCATCTCTCTGTCTACCCACCACACTACCATCTCTCTGTCCACCACCACACTACCACCTCTCTGTCTACCACCACACTACCATCTCTCTGTCTACCACCACACTACCATCTCTCTGTCTACCACCACCACACTACCATCTCTCTGTCCACCACCATACTACCATCTCTCTGTCTACCACCACTACCATCTCTCTGTCTACCACCACACTACCATCTCTCTGTCTACCACCACACTACCATCTCTCTGTCTACCACCACACTACCATCTCTCTGTCTACCACCACACTACCATCTCTCTGTCTACCACCACACTACCATCTCTCTGTCTACCACCACACACCATCTACCACCACACTACCATCTCTCTGTCTACCACCACCACACTACCATCTCTCTGTCCACCACCACCACTCTCTCTGTCTACCACCACACTACCATCTCTCTGTCTACCACCACACTACCATCTCTCTGTCTACCACCACCACACTACCATCTCTCTGTCTACCACCACACTACCATCTCTCTGTCTACCACCACACTACCATCTCTCTGTCTACCACCACCACCTCTCTGTCTACCACCACACTACCATCTCTCTGTCTACCACCACACTACCATCTCTCTGTCTACCACCACACTACCATCTCTCTGTCTACCACCACACTACCATCTCTCTGTCTACCACCACACTACCATCTCTCTGTCTACCACCACACTACCATCTCTCTGTCTACCACCACACTACCATCTCTCTGTCTACCACCACACACCATCTCTCTGTCCACCACCACACTACCATCTCTCTGTCTACCACCACACTACCATCTCTCTGTCTACCACCACACTACCATCTCTCTGTCTACCACCACACTACCATCCTCTCTGTCTACCACCATCTCTCTGTCTACCACCACACTACCATCTCTCTGTCTACCACCACACTACCATCTCTCTGTCTACCACCACACTACCATCTCTCTGTCTACCACCACCACACTACCATCTCTCTGTCTACCACCACACTACCATCTCTCTGTCTACCACCACACTACCATCTCTCTGTCTACCACCACACTACCATCTCTCTGTCTACCACCACACTACCATCTCTCTGTCTACCACCACACTCCATCTCTCTGTCTACCACCACACCATCTCTCTGTCCACCACCACACTACCATCTCTCTGTCTACCACCACACTACCATCTCTCTGTCTACCACCACACTACCATCTCTCTGTCTACCACCACCACACTACCATCTCTCTGTCTACCACCACACTACCATCTCTCTGTCTACCACCACACTACCATCTCTCTGTCTACCACCACACTACCATCTCTCTGTCTACCACCACACTACCATCTCTCTGTCTACCACCACACTACCATCTCTCTGTCTACCACCACACTACCATCTCTCTGTCTACCACCACCACACTACCATCTCTCTGTCTACCACCACCACACTACCATCTCTCTGTCTACCACCACCACACTACCATCTCTCTGTCTACCACCACCACACTACCATCTCTCTGTCTACCACCACACTACCATCTCTCTGTCTACCCCCACACTACCATCTCTCTGTCCACCACCATACTACCACCTCTCTGTCTACCACCACACTACCATCTCTCTGTCTACCACCACACTACCATCTCTCTGTCTACCACCACCACACTACCATCTCTCTGTCCACCACCATACTACCATCTCTCTGTCTACCACCACACTACCATCTCTCTGTCTACCACCACACTACCATCTCTCTGTCCACCACCACACTACCACCTCTCTGTCTACCACCACACTACCATCTCTCTGTCTACCACCACACTACCATCTCTCTGTCCACCACCACCACACTACCATCTCTCTGTCCACCACCATACTACCATCTTTCTGTCTACCACCACACTACCATCTCTTTGTCTACCACCACACTACCATCTCTCTGTCCACCACCATACTACCATCTCTCTGTCTACCACCACACTACCACCCCTCTGTCCACCACCACACTACCTTCTCTCTGTCCACCACCACACTACCATCTCTCTGTCTACCACCACACTACCATCTCTCTGTCTACCACCACCACACTACCATCCCTCTGTCTACCACCACACTACCATCTCTCTGTCTACCACCACACTACCATCTCTCTGTCTACCACCACACTACCATCTCTCTGTCTACCACCACACTACCATCTCTCTGTCTACCACCACCACACTACCATCTCTCTGTCCACCACCATACACCATCTCTCTGTCTACCACCACACTACCATCTCTCTGTCTACCACCACACTACCATCTCTCTGTCTACCACCACCACACTACCATCTCTCTGTCTACCACCACACTACCATCTCTCTGTCTACCACCATACTACCACCTCTCTGTCCACCACCACACTACCATCTCTCTGTCCACCACCATACTACCACCTCTCTGTCTACCACCACACTACCATCTCTCTGTCTACCACCACACTACCATCTCTCTGTCCACCACCACCTCTCTCTGTCTACCACCACACTACCATCTCTCTGTCTACCACCACACTACCATCTCTCTGTCTACCACCACCACACTACCATCTCTCTGTCCACCACCATACTACCATCTCTCTGTCTACCACCACACGATCATCTCTCTGTCTACCACCACCACACTACCATCTCTCTGTCTACCACCACACTACCATCTACCACCACCACACTACTCTCTGTCTACCACCACCACACTACCATCTCTGTCTACCACCACCACACTGCCATCTCTCTGTCCACCACCACACTACCACCTCTCTGTCTACCACCACACTACCATCTCTCTGTCTACCACCACACTACCATCTCTCTGTCTACCACCACCACACTACCATCTCTCTGTCCACCACCATACTACCATCTTTCTGTCTACCACCACACTACCATCTCTCTGTCTACCACCACACTACCATCTCTCTGTCCACCACCATACTACCATCTCTCTGTCTACCACCACACTACCACCCCTCTGTCCACCACCACACTACCTTCTCTCTGTCCACCACCACACTACCATCTCTCTGTCTACCACCACACTACCATCTCTCTGTCTACCACCACCACACTACCATCTCTCTGTCTACCACCACACTACCATCTCTCTGTCTACCACCACACTACCATCTCTCTGTCTACCACCACACTACCATCTCTCTGTCTACCACCACACTACCATCTCTCTGTCTACCACCACCACACTACCATCTCTCTGTCCACCACCATACACCATCTCTCTGTCTACCACCACACTACCATCTCTCTGTCTACCACCACACTACCATCTCTCTGTCTACCACCACCACACTACCATCTCTCTGTCTACCACCACACTACCATCTCTCTGTCTACCACCATACTACCACCTCTCTGTCCACCACCACACTACCATCTCTCTGTCCACCACCATACTACCACCTCTCTGTCTACCACCACACTACCATCTCTCTGTCTACCACCACACTACCATCTCTCTGTCCACCACCACCTCTCTGTCTACCACCACACTACCATCTCTCTGTCTACCACCACACTACCATCTCTCTGTCTACCACCACCACACTACCATCTCTCTGTCCACCACCATACTACCATCTCTCTGTCTACCACCACACGATCATCTCTCTGTCTACCACCACCACACTACCATCTCTCTGTCTACCACCACACTACCATCTCTCTGTCTACCACCACCACACTACCATCTCTCTGTCTACCACCACCACACTACCATCTCTCTGTCTACCACCACCACACTACCATCTCTCTGTCTACCACCACCACACTACCATCTCTCTGTCTACCACCACACTACCATCTCTCTGTCTACCCCCACACTACCATCTCTCTGTCCACCACCATACTACCACCTCTCTGTCTACCACCACACTACCATCTCTCTGTCTACCACCACACTACCATCTCTCTGTCTACCACCACCACACTACCATCTCTCTGTCCACCACCACACTACCATCTCTCTGTCTACCACCACTACCATCTCTCTGTCTACCACCACACTACCATCTCTCTGTCTACCACCACACTACCATCTCTCTGTCTACCACCACACTACCATCTCTCTGTCTACCACCACACTACCATCTCTGTCTACCACCACACTACCATCTCTCTGTCTACCACCACACTACCATCTCTCTGTCTACCACCACACTACCATCTCTCTGTCTACCACCACCACACTACCATCTCTCTGTCCACCACCATACACCATCTCTCTGTCTACCACCACACTACCATCTCTCTGTCTACCACCACACTACCATCTCTCTGTCTACCACCACCACACTACCATCTCTCTGTCTACCACCACACTACCATCTCTCTATCTACCACCACACCATCTCTCTGTCTACCACCACTACCATCTCTCTGTACCACCACACTACCATCTCTCTGTCTACCACCACACTACCATCTCTCTGTCTACCACCACACTACCATCTCTCTGTCTACCACCACACTACCATCTCTCTGTCTACCACCACACTACCATCTCTCTGTCTACCACCACACTACCATCTCTCTGTCTACCACCACATTACCATCTCTCTGTCTACCACCACACTATCATCTCTCTGTCTACCACCACACTACCATCTCTCTGTCTACCACCACACTACCATCTCTCTGTCTACCACCACACTACCACCTCTCTGTCTACCACCACCACACTGCCATCTCTCTGTCTACCACCACACTACCATCTATCTGTCTACCACCACACTACCATCTCTCTGTCTACCACCGCACTACCATCTCTCTGTCTACCACCACCACACTACCATCTCTCTGTCTACCACCACACTACCATCTCTCTGTCTACCACCACACTACCATCTCTCTGTCTACCACCACACTACCATCTCTCTGTCTACCACCACACTACCATCTCTCTGTCTACCACCACACTACCATCTCTCTGTCTACCACCACACTATCATCTCTCTGTCTACCACCACACTACCATCTCTCTGTCTACCACCACACTACCATCTCTCTGTCTACCACCACACTACCACCTCTCTGTCTACCACCACCACACTACCATCTCTCTGTCTACCACCACACTACCATCTCTCTGTCTACCACCACACTACCATCTCTCTGTCTACCACCACACTACCATCTCTCTGTCTACCACCACACTACCATCTCTCTGTCTACCACCACACTACCATCTCTCTGTCTACCACCACACTATCATCTCTCTGTCTACCACCACACTACCATCTCTCTGTCTACCACCACACTACCATCTCTCTGTCTACCACCACACTACCACCTCTCTGTCTACCACCACCACACTGCCATCTCTCTGTCTACCACCACACTACCATCTATCTGTCTACCACCACACTACCATCTCTGTCCCACTCAGACACTCCAAAGGCAGAAGCCACAATTGAACTTGTATCGCTCCACTGCCCACTGCCCTACCCCCTCCTTCCATCTCTTTTTCTCCCTCCCTCTATCCTACCACCAGCCTCCACCATGTCTGTTGATTTTGCAGCCACTCCCCCGGCTTTTTAGCCAATGCCCTCCGAACAAAAGTGGGTGTGTATGTGTGTGTGTGTGTGTTCATCTTCCTCAGTGGTTGAGTGGATGCAGTGGTCTCCTTATAATTATGCCCCCCCCCAGACTCATGTCATATCAATCCGGTCTCCAACGACAGTGTCATGTGTCCAACATAACATCCCGATGCATAAACACGCACACACACACACACTCATTGTGTGTGAAATCAATGTAGTGCTGGCTTTGTGCATTGCGCTATTTGTGTGTGTGCTCACGTATGAGTGTGTCTGCACATACATAACAGGGCTGTTGTTTGTCTCTGTGCGGTGTTGCTGTTCTGGTTTCTCAGTGGAATAGAAGGAGTGTGTGTAACGCCACTAGCTGTCGTGGGGTCACCTCTGTTATCTAACGTGTGCCTGACCTGGAACCAATGAAGCAAAGCAGAGATGCTCCTGTCTCTATACGAATAGATGGAAGGCACATTCACGCACTCGCACGTTCAAACACTCACTCGTAGTTTCTCTCTCACTCTGTCCCTCTAATTCACTCACTCTTATGCCCTGGTTCATGCTCTCTCTAACTCACTCACTCTCTAACTCACTCACTCAGTCACTCACTCATGCTAACTGGCTCCTTCACTCTCTCTTCTTTACCTCGTCTCACAGCACAACCTTTGTGTTTATTTCTTTGGTTAGGCCTCCGTTAGCCATTTATGCGTGTGCCAGGCTATCCAGGGAAAGTCAACTTGGCAAGGTGTCGTATTCTCACATGGCGAGAGGGAACATAAGGTCCGTGCATTGGGCAAGTTAGAATGTTTTAGCACCACACAAATAAGGGACAGTCCCCGACTCCACACACTCTCAATGCGTGTGGCTGGTAGCCTTATGTCTGCCTCGCCGCTCACAGAATGGAATTCCTGACACAACGCGGCAAAACAAGCTCCTGGGTTTTTAAAAAGGGAATTATCTTGATTTCAAATGTTTCCGATCTGCGACTTAATTGTTCTGAACCAGCGAGTCGACCCACGGTTTGAAAGAATGTTTTCATTCCACCCGCCAGCAGACTTATTTTGCGGCTCACCCGCGGGAACCGTGGGTATCTGACCCAATGCCGGACTCTACTGAAGATTAGCTCAATAGGATAAACGCAGCCTGTATATGTATAACCTCTATGCTGCATCAGTTGGGCTACAGGTGATAATGCTTATTGCTAATAGCATAACTAATAGCATGGAACAGGCTATATCCATGTTCCAATATGTACAAATCATTTGTAACAAATGTCAAATGTATTCAGGGGCGGACCCCGGACACCCTAAACAGGGGGAAGAACCCATACTTCAATAATATCCTTATGACTTTGAATCAGAGTATTATGGACACAGTCAGAACAGAGTCATTCAGGTGCGTCTTCATAATGTCATCCCTCCCGGGTCTGCTCTCCACTGACACAGCCCCTCTCACTCCTCAGATCTCCTCTCTTTAACCGTGTCTGACACAACAATCAATACTTTCACTTTTTCTTTGTCCTTTTTCCGTTCGTGTTTTTTTCTTCCTCTGGCCACATTGACTCGGTCACATAGATGTAATTAAAATTGATGGAGTGGAGTTGTGGTGACCTGACTGTCCCTTTTATTCTACCCCCCCCCCTTTGTTTAAGAGAAAAATAGAGGAAGAGAGAGAAAGAGAGAATGAAAGACAGGGATTAAGAGAGAGCGCGTGAGAGGAAAGGAAATATTTGTATAGAGATCTATACTGTTTGTTTGCTGCTAGTCCTCAGTGCTGTATTGGAGGCTCTATACAGCTGTGTTGGCCCCTGTCTGTGGACAGAGTGCTCTGGCTCTGGCTGTGTGTCTGTGAGATGCTGCTGTGTCCCTGTGTGAGCCTGTCTGTGGACCGAGTGGCAGAGCGGTGTGGTTCTGTTTAGAATGCTGTTATATGTCCCGACCATTTAGCCTCCTTTACCACTGCTGTTCTGCTGCAAAGGGATCAAGTAAAGCATGTTATGTGAGGGATGTCAGACGAGAGGAGTAGAAAAGAGGGTTTTCCTCTCCTCATGGTCTACCCCGCGACGCACGGCATGCTGGTCATTCCACACCATACCTGATTGATTACAAGGATTAGTGTGTGTGTGATTGTGTGTGTATGTGATTGTGTGTGTGTGTGTGTGTGTGTGTGTGTGTGTGTGTGTGTGTGTGTGTGTGTGTGTGTGTGTGTGTGTGTGTGTGTGTGTGTGTGTGTGTGTGTGTGTGTGTGTGTGTGTGTGTGTGTGTGTGTGTGTGTGTGTGTGTGTGTGTGTGTGTGCATTCGTGAGGTCGAGCACTGACGTTGGGCGGTTAGGCCTGGCTCCCAGTCTGCGCTCCAATTCAATCCAAAGGTTGAGGTCAGGGCTCTGTGCAGGCCAGTCAAGTTCTTCCACACTGATCTTGACAAACCATTTCTTTATGGACCTCGTTTTGTGCACAGGGGCATTGCCATGCTGAAACTGGAAAGGGCCTTCCCCAAACCGTCGCCACAAAGTTGGAAGCACAGAATCATCTATAATGTCATTGTATGCTGTAGCGTTAAGATTTCCCTTCACCGGACCTAAGGGGCCAAGCCCGAACCATGAAGAACAGCCCCAGACTATTATGCCTCCGCCACCAAACTTTACAGTTGGCACTATGCATTGGGGCAGGTAGCGTTGTCCAGGCATCAAACCCAGATTCATCCGTTGGACTGCCAGATAGTGAAGCGTGATCCATTACTCCAGGAAAAGCATTTCCACGGCTCCACAGTCCAATGGTGGCGAGCTTCACACCACTCCAGCCGACGCTTGGCATTGCGCATGGTGATCTTAGACTTGTGTGCAGCTGATTGGCCATGGAAACCCAGTTCATGAAGCTCCTGACGAACAGCTATTATGCTGTCGTTGCCTACAGTTTGAAATTCGGTACCGAGTGTTGCAACCGAGGACAGACGATTTTTGTGCTCTACACGCTTCAACACTCAGCATTCCTGTTCTGTGAGCTTGTGTGGCCTACCACTTCACGGGTGAGCTGTTGTTGCTCCTAGACGTTTCCACTTCACATTAGCAGCACTTACAGTTGACAGAGCAGCTCTAGCAGAGCGAAAATTTGACGAATTGACTTGTTAGAAAGGTGGCATCCTATGAAGGTGCTATGTTGACGGTCACTGAGCTCTTCAGTACGGGCCAATGTTTGTCTATGGAGATCGCATGGCTTTGTGCTCAATTTTATACACCTGTCAGCAACGGGTGTGGCTGAAATAGCCGAATCCACTAATTTGAAGGGGTGTCCCCCTACATTTGGCCATGTAGTGTATCTTATACACCTCACATAGACATATAGACATTGAACATTGGCCTACTCTGACCCGCGATAATATGACTGTACAGAGTGTAGGTTGCCAGTTGTTGTGTACCATTGTGACTGTGTTCTACGGCTCATATCACATGCAACTGTCCCTCTACTCTGTATATAAAACTGTGTATCAGGACCGTAGTTATGATCAGCTAATGTGACTTTGTTCTATGGCTCATACTAAGGACTTTTATTGAGTGTTATTCCGACTGTCTACAAGGCCTGTACAATCTATGCTAATAGAGGAACAGGAGATGACCTAAATAGAGATGGACATAATGGCAGCATTGTGAGAATAGACATGTTAAAGAGAGTGAGGTGTGAGGGAGAAGTGACTGACTAATGACTATACTGGGAGAAGAGAGAGAAGGGAAAATAGAGTGAGAGAAAGGAGAGGAGAGAAGAGAGAGGAGTGAAAAGAGAGAGAGAGAGAAACAGAGGGATGAGAGAACAGAGAGAGGAGTGAAAAGAGAGCGAGAAGAGAGAAAAGAGCAGAGAGAAGAGAGTGGAGTGAAAAGAGAGAGAGAGAGAACAGAGGGATGAGAGAACAGAGAGAGGAGTGAAAAGAGAGCGAGAAGAGAGAAGAGAGCAGAGAGAAGAGAGTGGAGTGAAAAGAGAGAGAACAGAGAGAGAGAGAAACGATGAGGGGGTGAAGATGAATTGAAAGTGTGCGTGTCTTAATATGTCTGTACAGACTGTAGGACACTTGATGCTAGCTATAGTAACTGTATTTTATAGACACACCTGTCCATCAACTTGTCTGTTGTGATTGTGTGTCTGTTGTGATTGTTGTGCATATGATTAGCTATGGTAACTGCTCTCTACACAATGAATATACTACATGTTATATTGGCCAGACTCTAGCCTGTGGTCATATTTCTTTATGTACAGACTGCAGCCTGACATTTGTATTTGAGCCTGTGTGTGTGTGTGTGTGTGTGTGTGTGTGTGTGTGTGTGTGTGTGTGTGTGTGTGTGTGTGTGTGTGTGTGTGTGTGTGTGTGTGTGTGTGTGTGTGTGTGTGTGTGTGTGTGTGTGTGTGTGTGTGTGTGTGTGTGTGTGTGTGTGTGTGTGTGTGTGTGTGTGTGGAGAGGAACTGGTCAGAGCTACCCATTCTCTCCCTTCAGGAATGCAAAGGCATTAATATCGTAGTGTATGAATGGATGGTTGCAAGAAATAAATCGAGGTTACATGTTTAACATGTAGACTAGACAGGTTTAGTCAAGGTCATACTCTGACCTAGATTGTAATAGAGCTACCATCATTCAGGCTTAGTCTTCTTAGCATGGAGCGATATTTTCAAGGAAGATGCTGATAGGTCGCCACGTGTCGGGTGCGCTGAGTTTAGTTAGCTAAGACTTGATCTGCGTCTCCCTTGCGTCTGCCATGTCTGCATTACCTTGCCGTGTTCATTCAATCCTGGGCTTGGAATGCAACAGTGAATGCCGGTTTTAGAGCCAGCCCAGCACTAACAGACCAGGATTCAGCAACTTCAACTCATCATCTAACCATCTGACCTTAATCGAATCGGCTGAATCAGGTGTTATGTTGGTGGGCTGTGGCAGGGAGTGAAGAGCACTGCAGTGATGCGTGGTGGGATAGTGTGATTGGGACTCTTCTCGTGGTCGTTAACAGAGTGATTGAGATGGCTCGTTAATGCTCGTTAAGGAGATAAGAAGCCGGTTGTGTTAATTGGTTGTGATGACGATAAGGAGGCTGGCAGAACATTAAGGGTGATGGACAGTAGAGAACTCTACTGATCACTGAGTGACTGTCAATATGGTGAGAGAGAGAGAGAGAGAGAGAGAGAGAGAGAGAGAGAGAGAGAGAGAGAGAGAGAGAGAGAGAGAGAGAGAGAGAGAGAGAGAGAGAGAGAGAGATTGTGTACTATGTCATCCATTTTGTGTTATATGCTACGAATTTGGCAATTTGTGTGCTGTGTTACGAATCCAATTCTTTCAATATGTTACACATTTCTTGTGCTTAAGATCTCGGAGTGCATTAATGGTTTATAGACAACTATATCTCTCAGGTGAAATCTATAAAAAGCTTACATAGATGGTTACCCCATCTGCCTAACATATAGATAGGAGTCAAATCAACTGACCATGTCACACCCTGATCTGTTTCACCTGTCTGTGTGCTTGTCTCCACCCCCCTCCAGGTGTCGCCCGTCTTCCCCATTATCCCCAGTGTATTTATGCCTATGTTCTCTGTTTGTCTCTTGCCAGTTTGTGTTGTTCGTCAAGCCTACCAGCGGTTTCCCCCTTGCTCATGTCTTTTTCTAGTTTCTGTTTTCTTGTTTACCCGGTTTTGACTATTCTGCCTGCCCTGAGCCTGCCTGCCATTCTGTACCTTAGGGACTCTGATCTGGATTACGAACCTCTGCCTGTCCTTGACCTGTCGTTTTGCCTGCTCCCTGTTCTAGTAATAAATTTTTGTTACTTCGACACTCTCTGCATCTGGGTCTTCTCCTGAAACGTGATAGATCATGTAGTTTACACCACAGAGTCTCCACATAACGAAGGGAGGTAGCGTATAACTCATTAAGGCAAACACAATGGGCTGTGATTAGGGCTGTGGCGGTCACGGAATTTCGTCAGCCGGTGATTTTCAAGCAAATAACTGTCGGTCTCAAGGTAATTGAGCTTTAATTACCATAAACATATTTAGCATCTCCTGGCTTTCACACATAGCCTACAAGACATTTTAAAAAGTATAATAGATCCATGTAATATAGCCTACACCTTCACAATAAATCCATTATTTATTTTAGACAGGTTTAAAGAAGCATGATATTAAGAAAATGTAGCCTATTTCAGAAGAAAAGAGTAGCACTGTCACACCTTGGTCATTGTATTTTGTGTTTTTGTTATATGTTTGGTCAGGCCAGGGTGTGACATGGGTTTATATGTTGTTTTTCGTATTGGGGTTTGTAGTATTTGGGATCGCGGCTGATTAGGGGTGTTGTATAGGCTTGGCTGCCTGAGGCGATTCTCAATCAGAGTCAGGTGATTCTCGTTGTCTCTGATTGGGAACCGTATTTAGGGAGCCTGAGTTTCGCTTTGTATTTCGTGGGTGATTGTTCCTGTCTTTGTGTAGTGTTCACCAGATAGGCTGTAATAGTTTCACGTTCCGTTTGTTGTTTTCGTCTTTCAGTTATTTCATGTACCGCATTTCATTCATTAAAGTCATGAGTAACCAACACGCTGCATTTCGGTCCGACTCTCTTCCTTCAACAGACGAACACCGTTACAAGCACATTCTGAGTTGTCCCTATGTTAGGTCCTGCTGTGGCTATGCCAAATGATTTTGGGCTACACTAGTTTATTTAGCAGACAAGATTTGCTTATAATTCCATGGCATTATTTATATATATTTTATATATTTTGAAGAACACAATTGAACAAATATTTTATCCAAATGATTTGAGTGAGTGTGCACATATGGCTATTCTGTGTTGAACGGTTAAGAAAGAAATAGGTATTTGTCACGCCCTGACCATAGAGAGCCTTTGTATTCTCCATTTTGGTTAGGTCAGGGTGTGACTAGGGGGGGTAATCTAGGTTGTTTTATTTCTATGTTGGCCTGGTATGGTTCCCAATCAGAGGCAGCTGTTTAGCGTTGTCTCTGATTGGGGTTCATATTTAGGCAGCCATTTCCCCACTGGGTTTTTGTGGGATCTTGATTGTGTAGTTGCCTGTGAGCACCTCATAGCTTCACGTATCGTGTGCTTTTTTAAATTGTTTTGTGCGTTTCAAGTCAATAAATATGTGGAACCCATATCACGCTGCGCTTTGGTCTGAATGTTCTTGCGACGATCGTGACAGTATTCCTATATGCTTAATTTAGAGTTATTAATGTAACTTTAGTTGTTCTAAAAACGTTGGGATATACAGTGCCTTGCGAAAGTATTCGGCCCCCTTGAACTTTGCGACCTTTTGCCACATTTCAGGCTTCAAACATAAAGATATAAAACTGTATTTTTTTGCGAAGAATCAACAACAACTGGGACACAATCATGAAGTGGAACACCATTTATTGGATATTTCAAACTTTTTTAACAAATCAAAAACTGAAAAATTGGGCGTGCATCTAGAAAGCTGATGGGATCCTCCTCTTTTTATTAGATGCCATCACCCTTTTCTCCTGCAATTGCATAGCCTATAGAAATGTTGTGAACCATGAGCTCATGGGCTCTCATTAAGTGTTTGATTTTCAAATACATTTTGTATTGATGTCAGAGTGACTCCTAACCACCGGTGTGGCGGTTGTACGGTCACCGCAACAGCCCTAGTTGTGATTAAGATCTAATGTGATTTCACACCACTTGGCTGGCTTCTCTGATTTAATCTACTGCTGGCTCTGGACTGGAGGGATATACGAACTGACGGGTGAGGAGAGAGGGGGACAGGGGAGGAAAATGGGGGGGGCAGATGGAAAGGAGGGAGACAGGCAGAGGAAGAGAGAGAGGGGGGGGGGGAAGGGGATGTCGTGTCACAACTCGTATCACTACAAGTGTTTGCCACTGTTTATTCTGTCGCTCTGTCAACAGGAATTAGTCAACTTCTCATCCTGTGTGTGTGTTTTGAAATGTGTTTTGAAACGATTTGAAATCGTGTTTTTTTACATTGGATAAAAGCATAGACAGAGAGCTACACAATTGTATATCATACACTGCATTTGAGGAACAATGGGAATGTAATTTTGCTTTGAAAGTTGATAAACTTGTAAACTTTTGAGAAAATGGCCTTTGAATGTTTTGGTGCTACTATTGGAGAGCTCTTCTTTGTCTACACCCATTCTGCATCGTTCACACCCTCTTAAGCTTTAGCCCCACTCATCTCTTTAAGGGTTGATCCAAGCTTTCTGACCTAACAGCAGCAGTCAAGCACCCAAGCTAACTTGCTAGCTACTTTCAGACATCTAAGTGAGAGAGAACAATTCCCTGAACATTACTCGCCCTAGCAGAGCTGGTTATGCTGTTATGTTATCCAGAGCGTTGGTGACTGCAACTGTGCTGTCAGATTGTCCGTTTGTAAATTCAGAGTATTTTGTATTCAGAGCGAACACTGGACACTCTGGCCGATAAGTAGGGTTGATCCAAACATTCTGACCTCACAACGGCAGTCAAGCATCCAAGCTAACTGGCTAACATTGGCTTGCTTGCTAGCTACTTCCAGACACATAATGAGAGAACACCTCACTCTGACTATTTTACTCAACCTAGCAGAGTTGCGTAGGCTGTTTTTCATGTTATTCAGAGAGTTGGTGACTGTAACTGTGCTGCTGGCAACAATTTAATGACTATTTTTTCCCAATGTTTACTGACACTGATCATATTCAACCGCTGTTGAGCGTTCGTAAATTCATCAGTTATTCTGCGCTCTGGCACACTCAGATAAGACATGTAGCTACCTAGCTAGCTATCTACAGTTGAAGTCAGAAGTTTACATACACCTTAGCCAAATACATTTAAACTCAGTTATTCACAATTCCTGACATTCAAATGCAGTAAAAATTCCCAGAAGTTGACATACATTCAATTGGTATTTGGTAGCATTGCCTTTAAATAGTTTCACTTGGGTCAAACGTTTCGGGTAGCCTTCCACAAGCTTAAAACAATAAGTTGGGTGAATTTTGGCCCATTCCTCCTGACAGAGCTGGTGTAACTGAGGCAGGTTTGTAGGCCTCCTTGCTTGCACACGCTTTTTAAGTTCTGCCCACAAATGTTCTATGGGATTGAGGTCAGGGCTTTGTGATGGCCACTCCAATACCTTGACTTTTTTGTCCTTAAGCCATTTTGCCACAACTTTGGAAGTATGCTTGGGTTCATTGTCCATTTGGAAGACCCGTTTGCGACCAAGCTTGAACTTCCTGACTGATGTCTTGAGATGTTGCTTCAATATATCCACGTAATGTTCCTCCCTCATGATGCCATCTATTTTGTGAAGTGCACCAGTCCCTCCTGCAACACTGCACCCACACAGCATGATGCTGCCACCCGCGTTCTTCACGGTTGGGATGGTGTTCTTCGGCTTGCAAGCATCCACCTTTTTCCTCTAAACATAATAATGGTCATTATGGCCAAACAGTTCTATTTTTGTTTCATCAGACCAGAGGACATTCCTCCAAAAAGTACAATCTTTGTCCCTATGTGCAGTTGCAAACCGTAGTCTGTCTTTTTTTATGGAGGTTTTGGAGAAGTGGCTTCTTCCTTGCTGAATGACCTTTCAGGTTATGTCGATATAGGACTCCATTTACTGTGGATATAGATACTTTTGTACTTGTTGTTTCCTCCAGCATCTTCACAAGGTCCTTTGCTGTTATTCTGGGATTGATTTGCACTTTTCGCAGGAAAGTACGTTAATCTCTTGGAGACAGAACACGTCTCCTTCATGAGTGGTATGATGGCTGTGTGGTCCCATAGTGTTTGTACTTGCGTACTATTGTTTGTACAGATGAACATGGTACATTGAGGCGTTTGGAAATTGCTTCCAATGATGAAGCAGACTTGTGGAGGTCAACAATTTTGTTTCTGAGGTCTTGGATGATTTATTTTGATTTTCCCATGGTGTCAAGCAAAGAGGTACTGAGTTTGAAGGTAGGCCTTGAAATACATCCACAGGTACATCTCCAATTGACTCAAATTATGTCAATTAGCCTATCAGAAGCTTCTAAAGCCATGACATCATTTTCTGGAATTTTCCAAGCTGTTAAAAGTCACAGTCAACTTCTGACCCACTGGAATTGTGATACAGTGAATTATAAGTGAAATAATCTGTCTGTAAAAAATGTTAGGAAACATTTCTTGTGTCATGCACAAAGTAGATGTCCTAACCGACTTGACAAAACTATAGTTTGTTAACAAGAAATTTGTGGACTGGTTGAAAAACGAGTTTTAATGACCCCAACCTAAGTGTATGTAAACTTCCGACTTCAAATGTAGGTAAAACAATGAATCATAATCCCAAATGTTGGCGTTACTACCCTGCATGAATCTGCAGGTAGCTAACCAACCAGGTTCAATGTTAACCTTAGGCTATAACTAGTGGCACTGAGGTACGAGTTATAAGATCATGCATGTAATGTTAGCTAGCGAACCAGACAGCTAACCTTAGCTAGCTAACAGTACTCTTTCTTTAAATTAGAAACGTGTAATATCTTTAAATGTAGCTAGTTAGACTTCATCATGGTTGGACGTGTCTCCTGATGCATGCCATGGTTGCCCTTAGTTTGAAGATGTAATCTCCTTAGCTATCATGCTCAAATTCCACTGATTTCTAAACTCGGTCCTCCAGAAAGTGGAGAGCATACACGTAACGTTAGCTGGCGAGCCAACCAGCTAACATTAGCTAGCTAACAATACACTTTAACTTGACATTAGGTTTATGAAGTTTTACTACGCGATACATAAAAAAAAGCACATACTGACCAGCTCAAACATACAGATTCATGCAGACCAATACAAACTCATCTCTCTGCATTTTCGGCACACTCATTATCTTAGCCAATCATGGCTAGCGGAAAGGTTGCTGGCTTTTTCTGTGGCTAAACCAACTAAACCAACTGGTAATTTAACAATTGTATTTATATTTACAGATGGCATACACATTTGGTATGAAGGCACATGAAAGTTCACATGTTCCTGAATGCACTTCTGCCAAAAAACGCATTTTGATAAAAACGAGTTCAAATGGCCCTCCTGTTAATTAGTGACCTGCGACATATGCCTAGTTTCCTGAAACGGGTCACATATGTCATGTTCTCAGTGCCAGCTGCCTGGGCTGAACAACAGAACCTCAGGAGTGTATGTGTGTGTGTTTTGTCTGTGGGTGTGTGTCCTTTAACTCTTCTGCTGGCGTGTCATATTCTGTCATGTTCAGGGACGTCCCCTCATGAGAGCAGACAGGAGGGGACCCAAAAAGACGAGCGACACACAAACAAACACTACACAACAGCCAGTGGGGACTGACTGTCTGCTACAATCAATAGAGAACCATACGCTACGCACACACATACACAGATGGGAATGTATACGGGAATGTACACGAAAGTGTATGTGATTATGAGGGAATTGTGTGTATGGGATATAGGAAGGGATGGTGTGTATGTTTGTGTGTATGATGGAGTTGTGTGAGTGAGTGT
>NC_060197.1:12291019-12323519 GCF_021184085.1 Oncorhynchus gorbuscha | reverse complement strand
AGTTGTAATTGCAACGCAACCTTCAAAGCAAAAGGATACATTTGTCATATAAGTAATTATGGAGTGTGTTGCCCTTTTAATTATGGAGTGTGTTGCCCTTTTACGGCGTGTGTTGCCCTTGTAATTATGGTGTGTGTTGCCCTCTTAATTATGGAGTGTGTTGTCCTTGTAATTATGGTGTGCGTTGCCCTCTTAATTATGAAGTGTGTGTATTAGTTGTCTATGACAGAGTGAGTCTCCAGATTGTGTGCAGATAAAGGAGTGGCGTGAACCGATGATGCTTGTGTCTTTATGTCTGGTTGTCCAGATAAGCAAAAGACTCAAGAGCTACTGTCACTGTGTTTTCAGTTACCTACTCTATCTGGCTGCCCGGCTCTCCCTCTTTCTACTGTATCCCTCTCGTTCTCACACCCTTATGTGAACGTTGTGGGAACGTTGTAAGAACTCGTTCTCACACCCTTATGTGAACGTTGTGGGAACGTTGTAAGAACTCGTTCTCACACCCTTATGTGAACGTTGTGGGAACGTTGTATGAACTTTGTGGGAACTTCGTAATGTAAGCAGAGGGTCTTACGGTCTTTCTCTCTCTCTCTCTCTCTCTCTCTCTCTCTAACTCTCTCTGCTATAAAGAATAGGTCTGGACACTACCAAACTATAGATTCCATTCACAACCGGGAACTCATTACATCCCTTTCAACCACCACAGTGGATTAACACTGCAGAATAGTAGAATAGCAGTCTCACAGGGCCTCCATCGGGAGATAGCAGGGACATGGAACCACAGCAACAAAGGCAGATTTTAATCATAGTTTCTGGGAGAATGTGTTTATGTGTTAGGGTAAATACGAGTGTGGTCAGGCCAAGGGATTGTGTTCAGTTTCACACTGGCCACTATAGGAAAACAGGGACGCTGGGGTAAAGGCACACAGCAAAAGCACACACACACACACACACACACACACACACACACACACACACACACACACACACACACACACACACACACACACACACACACACACACACACACACACACACACACACACACACACACACACACACACACACACACACACACACACACACACACACACACACACACACACACACAGATGAACGCATGGATAAACACACCCTCGCACCCACACACTCTCTTAAGCAAGCTGTAGGAAGCTCCATTGTTTGTTCTTCCATCCATAGCTCATGTGAAGGCTGTTGTGTAGACATCTCCTAAGTGCATAGGGTTAGGGTTAGCGTCTTTGTGTGTGTAAATACATGTAAATACCCCTCTCTCAGCGGCCCAGTGTGAGGGTGAGAGAGAGAGAGAGAGTTACGTGTTATGTGTTACGTGACCAATGGCATGGACAGAGGACGGTTCTCAATGATTAACGATTACCATCGTTGGTGTTTTTTTGTGTCATTTTATGTTCAGAACAACCAGCAGTCCCCAAATCACATCTCTAATGTTCAGAACAACCACCAATTCCCAAATCACATCTCCAATGTTCAGAATAACCACCAGTCCCCAAATCACATCTCTAATGTTCAGAACAACCACCAGTCCCCAAATCACATCTCCAATGTTCAGAATAACCACCAGTCCCCAAATCACATCTCTAATGTACAGAACAACCAGCAGTCCCCAAATCACATCTCCAATGTTCAGAATAACCACCAGTCCCCAAATCACATCTCTAATGATCAGAACAACCACCAGTCCCCAAATCACATCTCCAATGTTCAGAACAACCACCAGTCCCCAAATCACATCTCTAATGTACAGAACAACCACCAGTCCCCAAATCACATCTCCAATGTTCAGAATAACCACCAGTCCCCAAATCACGTCCTTCTGTAGCTCAGTTGGTAGAGCATGGCGCTTGTAACGCCAGGGTAGTGGGTTCGATTCCCGGGACCACCCATACGTAGAATGTATGCACACATGACTGTAAGTCGCTTTGGATAAAAGCATCTGCTAAATGGCATATATTATTATATTATATTATCTCTAATGTACAGAACAACCACCAGTCCCCAAATCACATCTCCAATGTTCAGAACAACCACCAGTCCCCAAATCACATCTCCAATGTTCAGAACAACCACCAGTCCCCAAATCACATCTCCAATGTTCAGAACGAACACCAGTCCCCAAATCACATCGCCAATGTTCTGACAAGATACAAACTGTACACTCTCCAATCTGATGACTTGGTGGTGTGTGTACTGTAAGGGGATTTCATTTAACCGTTATCAGGGAGTCCTACTGAGACCAAGGTCTCTAAAGATGAGCCCTGAATGACATAAATGACAGAAAATACACACATCAAAATATAAATACAAAATGCAAAACAGAAAGAAAAACACGGTCATACAAAACAAACACATGAATCAGTGATAAGGTCATCATGGGTATAACATCATACATCTCTGGGAGCTGCAACACAAATGAACTGGGGCTAATGATCCATCTGTAGAAGGGGGAGAAGGGGAGGAAGGATGGAGGGATGGAGGGAGGAGAGACGGAGAGAACAGGCAGTGTTTTGGTGTTTAGCTGCTTGGAGATACCTCTAACTTTTTCTGTGTGTGTGTGTGTGTGTGTGTGTGTGTGTGTGTGTGTGTGTGTGTGTGTGTGTGTGTGTGTGTGTGTGTGTGTGTGTGTGTGTGTGTGTGTGTGTGTGTGTGTGTGTGTGTGTGTGTGTGTTAAAATGGCTTCTGTTTATGTGTTTTAAATTAAGAAGGTTTTTATGAATGTGTTTGCTAAGAGGTTTTATGCATTATATATCTCACTGTGTTCATTTTCCAATAACATGCAGTAGACGGAGCATTCGCTGATGAGATAGAGGAACAGTAATCGTCAGGAACGTTGAGAACAACTTAGAGGTGAATCCAATCTGATGAACATCAGATGTTTTTCCTGATCTTTTCACTGGATTTCTGTCAGTGATTTGGCCTCAAAATAGCTCATTGTCTCTGAGGATTTCATTAACATGAGATGATGAGGATGAGGAGGGTTATGTGTGTGTATGTGTGTGCGTTGGAGGGGTGATTGTGTGTGTGTGTTCAACACAATCCTGTCTTTCCACGGGGACTAACAGAATAGTGAGATCACAGTCCCGGCATAAAGTGCTTGTCATCTATTCATAAACTAAAAGGTGACATATTTAACATTTACGACTACAGTTCCTGTTTCCTTGTTATTAACTGGTATCTTGTTCAGTATGTGTGGCTAGTTGTCACATCTTCATGGTGTGAACTGTTCTTCCTGTAAACACTGTCTAAGCTGTTACGTTGACATGCTTCCTGATGTCAGTCGTGAGTCCGTTGTCTCCACAGCTGTTAGTGTCATTGTGATTGTCCACTTTAAGGGATGGTATACCTTTATACTAGAGTTCCCATATCTCCAAAGGGGTTTAACGTTGTGTGTCTAATGGTGTATGTTTCTCTCTGTGTGTTTGTGTTGTGTAGGGGTCGGTGGAGCCTAGTCTTCTCTCACCCTGAACAAAAGTGACTCCAGCTTCAGAACTGAACCACACAGCACCACCACTCACTGACTGGTAAGGATAGTTAATCTGCTATTTAGCAGATGCTTCTATGCACAGCCGCACGTTTTGACTCTAGAGGCTCGAGAGCCACTTTGTTCCTTTTTTTTTTTAGGGATACCTTAAGGGCTCTTAAAGTTCAAAATAAAATAGCTAATTGACCCTTGGTACGATCCTTGATATGACCATTTTAAAACAATTCCATAAAGCTTAGTAGAATCCCCCTCCCCCAGCTTAGACAGGGCTTAGAGGGTTAATGCTGTGATCTACCTTGCACTAACAGTACATTAGAACTAATGATGAGACCCACCTTACACTAACAGTATATTAGAACTAATGTGACCCACCTTACACTAACAGTACATTATAACTAATGTGACCCACCTTACACTAACAGTACATTAGAACTAATGATGAGACCCACCTTACACTAACAGTATATTAGAACTAATGTGACCCACCTTACACTAACAGTACATTATAACTAATGTGACCCACCTTACACTAACAGTACATTATAACTAATGATGTGACACACCTTACACTAACAGTATATTAGAACTAATGTGACCCACCTTACACTAACAGTACATTATAACTAATGATGTGACCCACCTTACACTAACAGTATATTAGAACTAATGTGACCCACCTTACACTAACAGTACATTATAACTAATGATGTGACACACCTCACACTAACAGTATATTAGAACTAATGTGACCCACCTTACACTAACAGTACATTATAACTAATGATGTGACCCACCTTACACTAACAGTACATTATAACTAATGATGTGACCCACCTTACACTAACAGTACATTATAACTAATGATGATACCCACCTTACACTAACAGTACATTATAACTAATGATGTGACCCACCTTACACTAACAGTACATTATAACTACTGATGTGACCCACCTTACACTAACAGTACATTATAACTAATGATGTGACCCACCTTACACTAACAGTACATTATAACTAATGATGTGACCCACCTTACACTAACAGTACATTATAACTAATGATGTGACCCACCTTACACTAACAGTACATTATAACTAATGATGTGACCCACTTTACACTAACAGTACATTAGAACTAATGATGTGACCCACCTTACACTAACAGTACATTATAACTAATGTGACCCACCTTACACTAACAGTACATTATAACTAATGATGTGACCCACCTTACACTAACAGTACATTAGAACTAATGATGTGACACACCTTGCACTAACAGTACATTATAACTAATGATGTGACCCACCTTACACTAACAGTACATTAGAACTAATGATGTGACACATCTTACACTAACAGTACATTAGAACTAATGATGTGACCCACCTTACACTAACAGTACATTATAACTAATGTGACCCACCTTACACTAACAGTACATTATAACTAATGATGTGACCCACCTTACACTAACAGTACATTAGAACTAATGATGTGACACACCTTACACTAACAGTACATTAGAACTAATGATATTGATGATGTGACCCACCTTACACTAACAGTACATTATAACTAATGATGTTATTGCTAATAACTATTACTCAGTTCATCTCTGGAGTATTGTTAGATACACAATTGTGAGTGTGAGTGTGTGTGTGTGCATCTATGTTTGCGTGTGCATCTATGTGTGTTTGTGTGTGCGTGTGTGTGTGTGCATCTATGCATGTGTATGTGTGACTCCATCGTGTCACTGCAGTGTTATGTTCACAGCTTGTGGTCATGTCCCAGGCATGATTATGAGATTGGTTTGGCAGCGGTCACCATTCTGTTACACTGACCCGGACACTGCCCACTGTGTGTGTGTGTGAAGCGGAGGGGACCTCTACCCGCTGTGTGTGCTTGTGTGTGTATAAAGCATCATCAAACATGGTCCTTCCAGTTTCCTATAAACACTTTGTATTCTCCTATAGATACTGTACATATATTGAATCTATTGTTTAATGATCATGGAAATGAAACCCCCTTTGAGGACATTTTCACCATGTAAAACATCAATGTCCAACCTCTAGGCATTCTCATTGTAATGTCCTCCAAACATCAGTATTCATATGCTGTGTCTCTGATCCAGACAGAATATCAGACTGTCCCTTGTGCTTGTCTGTCTCGTCCCTGCCCCTGTCCTCGTCCTTCTATAGTGACCATGGTATAGAGCTCTGTAATTGGCCACTAGCTTGCCTGTGACTGGCTGTGATCAGTGGAATGATGGGGACGTATCGGTGCTTGGAGAGAGCAGCTATTAAAACATTACAGCAGCCATTACTGCCGCCTGTCTGGACTAACGAACATATGCTTCCTCTACCAATGCCTAAACTCTTATTTATGGATTTAATTTAATGTGCAGAAAGAATTTTCAATTAAATCTGGTCTTCTGCTGCCTCCGGAGAGTGGCAGAGTATAATAACATGGTAATTTTTTATACATCTTTATGAGGAATGAGAAAATTAATTATTTGTGGCAAGCTGTAATGATTGGGACTTGGAACAGTTGTCGCTGAACAGTTTGAGGCCCGTTGTTCTGGCACTGAGCTGAAAGAGAGAGAGAGGTGAAGCTTGCACAGAAACACACACACACACACACACACACACACACACACACACACACACACACACACACACACACACACACACACACACACACACACACACACACACACACACACACACACACACACACACACACACACACACACACACACACACACACACACACACACACACACACACACACAGATAAGGGTGTGCATGCACACACTGAAACAAATCTGGGATATTTTCATTCATGTTCTGTAGAGTTAGGAGGTTCTTTTTTGGTTTCAAAGCACTGTTCCTATGTCTTTTCCAGCATGGCCAGGTAATGAAGATTTAGAAAGGGATAACAGTAGGGGGAGGCAGAGCAGAGGAGACAGTGGGAGAGGAGAGTGGGGAGGGGAGGGGGGGGGGTCTCCTGTAGGGAAAGTGGGGAGTCTTGTCTTGTAAATGAGTCATGCAGGCAGGGGATCCTGTTCCCCTGTCTGATGTCATCACCGTGTTTGATGTCATTAGAGTGCGTGCACTAGTGTGTACCATATAGGAATAGCAGGTCCTCCACGTCAAGGTCACCACACATTATTATTCACAAGCTACAGCCTTCCCGAACAGGGCCCATCACTTTAACAATGATCACACAACCCCCCTCGGCCCCCCCCCCCCCTCTCTCTCTCTCTCTCTCTCTCTCTCTCTCTCTCTCTCTCTCTCTCTCTCTCTCTCTCTCTCTCTCTCTCTCTCACTCACTCACACCCCTGTTTGATATCCATCTATTTAAACCAGTGTGAGGGACATGTTTGATATAATGCAGTTCATATATCCAGTAGAAGTTGATACTGCAGCTGGGTTTCAGAACAATATCAGTCTCCATATTGTCAGAGCCATTCTGTGGCACACTAACTGCACTTGACTGGACAGTCTCTGTGAGGGTGGGGATGGAGGAGCTGTGTGTGTGTTTGTGCGGCCAACTGAAAGGGTGCATTAGAGTCCTCTGAATGTGTCACCAGGTTAAAAGAGGGCCACCTGTGTGTGTGTGTGTTTTCATGTGTGTGTGTGTGTATAAATGTATGTGTGCACAGTGTGTGCTCTGTTTACAGAAGCCATTACATTTTATTTATTTATCCTGTTCCATTTTGTCACGTGCTGTTAAATGATTAATCGACTGTCCCCCCTGATGGAACCCCCAGGGACAGACTACCCTCCCTCTGCATTATACATGACTGGACAGGGACGGACAACAGCAGGCCCTACCCTCCCTCTGCATTATACATGACTGGACAGGGACGGACAACAGCAGGCCCTACCCTCCCTCTGCATTATACATGACTGGACAGGGACGGACAACAGCAGGCCCTACCCTCCCTCTGCATTATACATGACTGGACAGGGACGGACAACAGCAGGCCCTACCCTCCCTCTGCATTATACATGACTGGACAGGGACGGACCCACCACCACCTTGTGTGTGTGTTTTGCTGAAGTGTCGCCAAGTGAAGAGTCCACTCTGTCTATCTAACAATAAGCTAATCTTCAATGTTGTGGGTGTCTCTGTGTGTGTGTGTGTGTAACAGTCTAGCTTCTGTCCCTGTCCTCGCCCCTACCTGGGCTCGGACCAGGGACACTCTGCACACTATTAGCGCGCACCCCGCTAACCATTTCACATCAGTTACACTCACCCACCCCCCCTTTTCCACAGCAACCAGTGATCCAGGTCAACAGCATCAATGTAACAGTATAGCTTCCTTCCCTCTCCTCGCCCCTACCTGGGTTTGAACCAGGGATCCTCTGCACATCAACAACTGCCTCCCACGAAGCATTGTTACCCATCTCTCCAAGGTCTCAGAGCGAGTGACACCACTGATTGAAACGCTATTAGACCACACCCCGCTAACTAGCTAGCCATTTCACATCGGTTACAAATGTGTCTGTGTGTTCGCTTAAAAAACGAGAAAAAAGTAGCAATATTACTGCTGTTTGTCACTCTTGAGCCAACATAGCAACAACATAGCCACTTCCTCAAAATAGTCAAATTAATCTAAGATAAATCAAGAAATCTATAATTAATTTTGAAGTTCTTAGTAGTGCAATTTTACATTTAACTAAGATACTGACAGAAACATGGATCACCACAGATAACACTGCTACTCCTACTGCTCTCTCTTCGTCCGCCCACGTGTTCTCGCACACCCCGAGAGCTTCTGGTCAGCGGGGTGGTGGCATCGGGATCCTTATCTCTCCCAAGTGGTCATTCTCTCTTTCTCCCCTTACCCATCTGTCTATCGCCTCCTTTGAATTTCATGCTGTCACAGTTACCAGCCCTTTCAAGCTTAACATCCTTATCATTTATCGCCCTCCAGGTCCCCTCGGAGAGTTCATCAATGAGCTTGATGCATTGATAAGCTCCTTTCCTGAGGACGGCTCACCTCTCACAGTTCTGGGCGACTTTAACCTCCCCACGTCTACCTTTGACTCATTCCTCTCTGCCTCCTTCTTTCCACTCCTCTCCTCTTTTGACCTCACCCTCTCACCTTCCCCCCCTACTCACAAGGCAGGCAATACGCTCGACCTCATCTTTACTAGATGCTGTTCTTCCACTAACCTCATTGCAACTCCCCTCCAAGTCTCCGACCACTACCTTGTATCCTTTTCCCTCTCGCTCTCATCCAACACTTCCCACACTGCCCCTACTCGGATGGTATCGCGCCGTCCCAACCTTCGCTCTCTCTCCCCCGCTACTCTCTCCTCTTCCATCCTATCATCTCTTCCCTCTGCTCAAACCTTCTCCAACCTATCTCCTGATTCTGCCTCCTCAACGCTCCTCTCCTCCCTTTCTGCATCCTTTGACTCTCTATGTCCCCTATCTTCCAGGCCGGCTCGGTCCTCCCCTCCCGCTCCGTGGCTTGACGACTCATTGCGAGCTCACAGAACAGGGCTCCGGGCAGCCGAGCGGAAATGGAGGAAAACTCGCCTCCCTGCGGACCTGGCATCCTTTCGCTCCCTCCTCTCTACATTTTCCTCCTCTGTCTCTGCTGCTAAAACCACTTTCTACCACTCTAAATTTCAAGCATCTGCCTCTAACCCTAGGAAGCTCTTTGCCACCTTCTCCTCCCTCCTGAATCCTCCTCCCCCCCCTCCCTTTCTGCAGATGACTTCGTCAACCATTTTGAAAAGAAGGTCGACGACATCCGATCCTCGTTTGCTAAGTCAAACGACACTGCTGGTTCTGCTCACACTGCCCTACCCTGTGCTCTGACCTCTTTCTCCCTCTCTCTCCAGATGAAATCTCGCGTCTTGTGACGGCCGGCCGCCCAACAACCTGCCCGCTCGACCCTATCCCCTCCTCTCTTCTCCAGACCATTTCCGGAGACCTTCTCCCTTACCTCACCTCGCTCATCAACTTATCCCTGACCGCTGGCTACGTCCCTTCCGTCTTCAAGAGAGCGAGAGTTGCACCCCTTCTGAAAAAACCTACACTCGATCCCTCCGATGTTAACAACTACAGACCAGTATCCCTTCTTTGTTTTCTCTCCAAAACTCTTGAACGTGCCGTCCTTGGTCAGCTCTCCCGCTATCTCTCTCAGAATGACCTTCTTGATCCAAATCAGTCAGGTTTCAAGACTAGTCATTCAACTGAGACTGCTCTTCTCTGTATCACGGAGGCGCTCCGCACCGCTAAAGCTAACTCTCTCTCTCCTCTGCTCTCATCCTTCTAGACCTATCGGCTGCCTTCGATACTGTGAACCATCAGATCCTCCTCTCCACCCTCTCCGAGTTGGGCATCTCCGGCGCGGCCCACGCTTGGATTGCGTCCTACCTGACAGGTCGCTCCTACCAGGTGGCGTGGCGAGAATCTGTCTCCTCACCACGCGCTCTCACCACTGGTGTCCCCAGGGCTCTGTTCTAGGCCCTCTCCTATTCTCGCTATACACCAAGTCACTTGGCTCTGTCATAACCTCACATGGTCTCTCCTATCATTGCTATGCAGACGACACACAATTAATCTTCTCCTTTCCCCCTTCTGATGACCAGGTGGCGAATCGCATCTCTGCATGTCTGGCAGACATATCAGTGTGGATGACGGATCACCATCTCAAGCTGAACTTCGGCAAGACGGAGCTGCTCTTCCTCCCGGGGAAGGACTGCCCGTTCCATGATCTCGCCATCACGGTTGACAACTCCATTGTGTCCTCCTCCCAGAGCGCTAAGAACCTTGGCGTGATCCTGGACAACACCCTGTCGTTCTCAACTAACATCAAGGCGGTGGCCCGTTCCTGTAGGTTCATGCTCTACAACATCCGCAGAGTACGACCCTGCCTCACACAGGAAGCGGCGCAGGTCCTAATCCAGGCACTTGTCATCTCCCGTCTGGATTACTGCAACTCGCTGTTGGCTGGGCTCCCTGCCTGTGCCATTAAACCCCTACAACTCATCCAGAACGCCGCAGCCCGTCTAGTGTTCAACCTTCCCAAGTTCTCTCACGTCACCCCGCTCCTCCGCTCTCTCCACTGGCTTCCAGTTGAAGCTCGCATCCGCTACAAGACCATGGTGCTTGCCTACGGAGCTGTGAGGGGAACGGCACCTCAGTACCTCCAGGCTCTGATCAGGCCCTACACTCAAATAAGGGCACTGCGTTCATCCACCTCTGGCCTGCTCGTCTCCCTACCACTGAGGAAGTACAGTTCCCGCTCAGCCCAGTCAAAACTGTTCGCTGCTCTGGCTCCCCAATGGTGGAACAAACTCCCTCACGACGCCAGGACAGCGGAGTCAATCACCACCTTCCGGAGACACCTGAAACCCCACCTCTTTAAGGAATACTTAAGATAGGATAAAGTAATCCTTCTCACCCCCCCCCCCTTAAAATATTTAGATGCACTATTGTAAAGTGGCTGTTCCACTGGATGTCATAAGGTGAATGCACCAATTTGTAAGTCCCTATGGATAAGAGCGTCTGCTAAATGACTTGTAAATGTAAATGTAAATGTAATGTTTGGTGTAGTATTTCTCAAGAGAAAACTAGTCGTCTCTCGTTGAATGACAACAAACTCTTCATTGTAGAATCCCGTCCATAGTTCCCACTCTACTACAGAGGAGTACTGTTGACCAATCACCGACGAAGGGGCGTACACTTCAGCTACCGAAAAAAATACCTTGCTGAACTGAAAAATGAACAAAAACATCACAACATTTCGTCATAATATATACGCAAACTGTTTCGACTGGGAAGCATGCGACAGGCTTTAACGGTCCCTCTTGCTCAGTATATTTGCACCGGAGGTCAATATCTCTCCCAGAGTTCCCTGCTAATGAAGCCCCACCTTCATGCAAATGAGCACACTGTTAACCCCAATCAGAGGGGTCGCTGAGTGTGCATCAATCCCCATCTCCCTGAGTGCTACAATGGGTTGGGGCTACAAGGTTCCACCTTCACAGACACACAGGTAATTAACGTGACTTAGAAAGTCAGAGACTGCGAGCCACTGGGGTGTGTGTTAAAAACAGGGTTCAACCTAGTGTCAAGGCACTATTGCGAGTGAGGACACAGGTTAGCACCCTAGTGTACACTCACTTTAGTCTCAATTAGCCGTTACTGTTGTCTTGTCTGAACATGACGGAAGGTTTTCCTTGTGGTTCTCAATGATCTGGCTCTGCAGGTTATCTGTTCTAGCCTTTTATAGAAACATATATGCCAGTTAACATACACTTTTATCAAAAGTGACTTAGAGTCATGTATGCATACACGTTATGTATGGTCCCAGGAATTGAACACACTACCCTGGCATTATAAGTATCATGCTCTTCCAACTGAGCTACAGAGGACCATCCTGGCTAGGTTTTGTTTTTGTCTGTCTGGGACTGACTGAAGGTGTTAGTTCTCCGTTTAGTGTCTCTTAAGCTTGGTGTTATTTCCTGTTGTCCTCTATGGGTCTAGTCTGTTTGACTTGGATGACTGTGAATGGTTGGCGGTTGGTGCAGAACCGATGACCCTGAAACTACAGTTCCTAACAGTGGTCCAGTGTTAGTGATGCTCTGAGACAAACACAGGAAATGTTGAATGATGTGCAGCCCACATGTTTGAGATGTCAAAGAGGCTTGAGGTAGAAGTAGCTGTTAACCACATATCTACGATCAGTTTACCCTCACCCCCAATCCTAACCTTAACCAAGAGGTGGATGGATAGAGATCTTGGACCAGTGGTAATAGGAGAGACTATCTACATCATGATGAAGGTTACAGATTCACAGGTGAATGTTTTTGGTGTGTCACTGAGATGTCAGTCGCTCCATTGGTATTCACTGACTATCTCTCTACCCCTCTTCTTTAATGCATTCTCAGACATATCTGCTGCTCTGCGTGTGTGTGTGTGTGTGTGTGTGTGTGTGTGTGTGTGTGTGTGTGTGTGTGTGTGTGTGTGTGTGTGTGTGTGTGTGTGTGTGTGTGTGTGTGTGTGTGTGTGTGTGTGTGTGTGTGTGTGTGTGTGTGTGTGTGTGTGTGTGTGTGTGTGTGTGTGTGTGTGTGTGTGTGTGGCCTGATTCCGAGACAGAAGACGACGGGGTTACAAGTGAAGAGTGCTTGAGTACTATCCATTCCAGAGGACACACACATACACTATGTGTCCCAAATGACCCCCTTTTTCCCTACATAGTGCACTACTTTTGACCAAGACCCAATGGGTCCTGGTTTAAAGTAGTGCACTATATAGGGAATAGGGTGCCATTTGGGATGTAGACATACTGATCACTGATCCAGTATTCACATCATTAGCCCTCAGGCCATAGGGGAGTATCCTAGTTAGAGGACTACTGAAAGACTACCATAAGAGAACTGTCATGTGGTTGACTGGCACAAACCAATCAGTATTTCCCATGGGCTTGTATTAAATTACTGTAGTTACATTCTGAATTCAATCAATTTATCCTAATTGAAAAACAACACAATTAAGGGTATTTCTTATTGGTTTGACTAGAGAGCGCATCAATGTTCGCCTTGTCTTGTACTTTAGTTGTTTAAGGCAGGGCTATTCAACTGGCTGCCCGCAGCTCAGATCCGTGCCATTTATCAATTTAGTATGGCCCTTAGATCCCCGCAGAAATCCGATGTTTAGTGCCAAAAAGAGCTCTCGTTCAATATTCTCCAATGGTAGTATCCATTAAGTACTGTCAAACAATATCACCGGACATACCAGTTAAAGCCAATCAGAACTGCTAACAGGGGTACAGGGTCAGGGTCCGATCATCATCTAGCCTGCAACGTTGCTTCGTAGTCTGCTGAGCATCATGGTATACTTTTACGAGATTTGATGAGTTTAAGTCCCCGCAGAGGTGGTGCAGTTTGTTATAGGGAGCTGTTCTCTACTGACGCGGGTGAGCGAGACCTCTGCGCTAAAGCTAGCCAACAGAGATATGCCATACATAACAGGTTTATCTGTGTTAAAAAGACAACCAAACAAGACCAATAAAATAACTGAATTATAAAGAAATCGAAAATAGAACAGAATGGGATGCTGGTCAACTTTTGTGCATGAACTATGTCTAAATAAAAACAAAAGATTAATATATGTATGTAAAACAGATAGAAAAGTAGAAATTTATTAATGTGTTGCAGGTCAACCTTGTTATAAGTGAACATTTGTTCCATTATTTAAACAATTTGATGCACTGAATTAGGCTAATCTTAAAGCCTTTAAAATGAACTTTCAGCAACATTTATTTTAATATGAGTGCCTTATAAGATTATAATTGTGTTTGTGCATTGTTTCTTATACCGGTCTTATGAGTAATACCATGTAGAAAATGTCTGCCCCCCTCTGAATAACCTTTTTTAAATCTGGCCTCTGTAGGAATATAGTTGAATCACAACAAGTACCTCATGTGAACTATCTTACAACAACTTCCTGAATTTTTCCCATGGTAGGTTGTCAGTGCTTTCTCCTAAAGAGGCTCTGTTCTCGCTCCCTTTTTCTCCCTTTCTCAGTCTCTCTGCTATTTCTCTCTTCCGCTCTCCCCTGGGGTTTCTTGGTGAGCCTGGAGAAGGTGAGTGAGAGAGAGAGTGAGAGAGTGAGAGAGTGAGAGAGTGAGAGAGAGAGAGAGTGAGAGAGAGAGAGAGAGAGAGAGAGAGAGAGAGAGAGAGAGAGAGAGAGAGAGAGAGAGAGAACCTCGTCTCGAACATGGACACCGTGGACAGCCAGCCATCCGGGGCTCCATTGTTCCCCTGTGTGATGTGGAGAAGAAAGGCAGATGGAGAGAAAGAAAGAAGAGAGGGAGAGAGGAGAAAGAGTTGTTTGATAGTGCTGTGGAGTCTGTGTGAATGAACAGTGAAGGGCACCCATTGTCTTCCAGCGACCTCCATTTGGTACTGTATGGTCCCTTTTACTGCACTGTCTACCGCCACAATACCTCCTTTCTGCTCCTCCTCTCTCTTAAAGAAAAAAGGATTAGTAAAACAGAGGAATTGCGTGTCCAGATTCCCAACTATCAGCCACAAGGCACACAAGAGGGCAGAGATGTTCTCCCTTCTTACTGTTTTTCTCTCCCCTCCCCTCTTCTCCTTTCCTCTCCCCTCCCCTCTTCTCCTTTCCGCTCCCCTTTCCTCTTCTCCTTTCCTCTCCCCTCCCCTCTTCTCCTTTCCTCTCCCCTCCCCCTTCTCCTTTCCTCTCCCCTCCCCTCTTCTCCTTTCCTCTCCCCTCCCCTCTTCTCCTTTCCTCTCCCCTCCCCTCTTCTCCTCTCCTCTCCCCTCCCCTCTTCTCCTTTCCTCTCCCCTCCCCTCTTATCCTTTCCTCTCCCCTCTTCTACTCTCCTCTCCTCCTCCTTCTCTTTCTCTTCTTTAGTTAGCTGAGGTAAATGTGATTATGGTAATGTTTTTAACTACCAGAGGAATGCAGGGTATTTTAGGCTGGGGAATGACGGACTAGAGCAGCTGCATTTCCTGTTTATCCAGCTCATGCATGAGATACTGGAGAGGAACAGGGGATGCATTCATCCCCTTCTCTCTACCTCCGCTGACCCCCTCCTCGGGGCCTCCCATTCTTCTCCCTATCTATTTCTCTCTCTATCACACACTTTCTGACTTTCTCTCTCTCAATGTCTTTCTCTGACTTGCTCCACTCTTTCCCTTCCAATTCTGCCTTGCTATTCACTCACTCACTCTCTGTCGTTCGCTCTCTTGCTCAGTATCTATCAGACAACTGTCCTGTTATCTGAGGCCGTATAATACCAGTCCAGACGTAGATGCACATGGAGGAGTTGCACTCATCTGTTCGTACCTCCTCTTCTCTCTCCCTCTCCCAGCCCACTGCCAAGCCCTGTGCCCTTGATAGATGGCAGACAGACACAGAGGCTGGAACAAATTAAAAGACTTGTGTCCTGTCCTGTCCAGTCCAGTCAATATTGTACTGATTCATTGTTTGAGTACAGACAGACTGAATGACTGCATGGGAGTCAACGTTACACAACTCTCCAACCCAAGGCTCTTTTCATCAATCTGGCTTTGGAAGATAGCTAGTCCTTATACTGTAGAACTGACTGTCTGCCTCGCATTGACTGACTGGCAATTTAAACCTTGTCTGGCATTGGCAGTGGCCATCTAGTCAGAGCCAATTATTAGTTCTTTACAAAAGTGTCTGAATGTCACTGAGAAGTCAGTTGTTGGAGATGGTGGTTTTAAATGAAATGTATAATACCATATTGTTCAAAGTTTGAAAGCAGAGAAGTTCTCAAAGTTCAGGAATGAAGGTCACCGCTCTTGCTTCGAAACAGTTCATTTTGTATCGTATGCGTTCTATGTTTAAAATAGCCACACAGTATATTGAATGTACAGTAAGTACATACTAATTCCATCTCTTCAAAAATAACATCTTTCAATGTTTGAAAGTTCAGGAAGGAAGGTCGCCATTCTTGCGCACATTCTTTGACATGCATACTGAATGTAAAGTAGATACATTCCAAATCTATCTCTTAAAAATATATTTTCAAGTGAAAACATTATTCAAACCCATCCCTACTTCAGAAGTGTCACTTCAAAACAAACTCGCCCTCCCTTTCAGTGAAGCGTAAATATGACCCTTGACCTTGTCCTGCATCTCTTTGTTTCTGTGTTACTGTGCCTCTCCTTTCAAGTCCGGCCCCTCTCAAAGGCGCTTTGAAGTAATGAAGATGGAAGATTAAACAACAGCAACAATTATATTTGTCAGTGAATTATTAAACCTCCATCAATCTCACTTAATCACTCTCTAATATCTCCTCAGACACTGAAATAGAAGCATAATGCTGTTGAAGGTTAATGGGCTTTATGCTTGAACTTCTCCTCGGGAGGAGAGAGAAGGAGTGGGGTGTCAATAATAACAACGGTTACAAAAAAACACATATGACCATGCATCATTGACAAAAAATCTCTCTCTCTCTCCACCCACCCCTCCCCCTGCCCCCTATCCCTTCCATGTGCATATGTACAAACACACTCTTCCCAAACCTTCTCCTTCAAGTAAACACGTAAAAGCCCCAGTCCTCCCACATGCTGTTCAGGGGGGAGAGATGAGTTCCACAGTTCCTCTCTTCCTCTCTCTGTAGTGTCGCCCACAGGTGGTTCGTCTTCTCCTTCAGCACAGCTGGCCTCCAATTGTCTCAGCACAGCACTGTGTATGTGCGTCCGTGCGTGTGTGCGTGCATACGTTTGTGTCAGCACTGCGTGTGTGTGTGTGTGTGTGTGTGTGTGTGTGTGTGTGTGTGTGTGTGTGTGTGTGTGTGTGTGTGTGTGTGTGTGTGTGTGTGTGTGTGTGTGTGTGTGTGTGTGTGTGTGTGTGTGTGTGTGTGTGTGTGTATAAAACAAACCTTCAGCAGATGGATTGCTGTTTATAGCCAGTAAATAAAGGACCTGCCTGGTAAACATCAGAACAGGGATTCATATATTATCCCAGGATTAGAAAGAAAGGGACAGAAAGAGAAGAGAAGATTGCACAGGTTGTGTGATTTACAGTTGGACTTTAGGGAGGTGGGAAGCCCGGTCAACCCAGTGCAGTCTCAGATGAGTGGCTATTTCCTAGCATGTCAAAGGGTCAGAGGTCAGGGGTTATGGCTGGTCACAGAGGTGGACAGGGTTGAACAGAGACCCAGGTCTCCAATCTCTGATCGATATTCCAGGCCAGGTTGTATATCCCCATTTGATATACCACTCCGATATACCCACACACATGCGCACGCAAGCAACACACTCAAAAAACATACACATGCACACACACAAATCAACGTTTATTGGTCGGGTACACAGTTAGCCGATGTTTTAGCGGGTGCAGTGAAACGCTTTATGTTACTATTTTCTAACAATACAGTAAAATGTCAAACAAGTACACAAATAATAATAATAATAATAAAAAAATACAAAAATGGACTGCTTACCCCAAATCCTAGTCACTGTAGCCATTTCTTCTTGTTAGTAGCTGATGGGAGTGGAATCCGGTGTGGTCGTCTACTGCACCATTATCTGTTTGTGGCTCTCATGTTAGCTTGCCATTCCCCTTCGAACTCACATCTAAAGTTTTTGTTATAAATTACCCATCAACTTCAATGAACGATGGAGGTTAATCGTTAATTGGGTTTTCTGCCCATGATATCATTTGTGACCCACCGCCTGGATATGGTCCTATGTAGCAAACTTTGAAATTGTGTTTTTTTAAACATTTTTATACAAAAAGTTGAGACTCCCAGCTAGAAAATGGCACATCATACACTGCAGTTGAGGAACAATTCTACATTGAAAGTTGATAAACGTGTAACCCTACTTTTGAGAAACTGGCCCGTGAATGTTTTGTCTACACCCATCCAGCATCGTTCACACCCTCTTAGCCTCACTCGTCTCTTTAAGGATTCACAGTGTAGTCAACAACCAAAGATTTCAAGACTGAAAGTGGTGAAAGTAGTAGTAGTATCTAGTCCTTGGCCTATATCCTAATCTGACTTTGATGCATGTTGTTCTTCGCATTACCGTCTCTGGTAAACACGCACTATATCAAATGAAAGCTAAGTTTATTTGTCACAAGCACAGGATCCAGAAGGTATACAGTGAAATGGTTACTTGCATATTGAAGCATTTTGTTTGGAAATGTAGCTTGCCAGTTAGCTAGCTAAACAATGGACCGTAATCCCAGCTCTAATGGCACGCTCCAAACAACTGGAACCTTGGAAATCTCAAACTTCTGAGCGTTCAACACAACTGGGAACTCAGAAAGAAAACGAGCTCCGACTGGAATCTTTTTATTTGAATGGTCATCCAACTTGAAATTCCAACTCGGGAACTCAGGCCTCTTTCCAGAACTCCGACTTTCCGAACTGAAGATCACTGACATCATGATTTAATCTCATATTTTTCAGAGTTGTTTTGAACGTGGCAATACTACCATGCATTAAACTGCAGGTAGCTAAAGCTAACCAACTAAGTGCAATTTTAGCTAGCTAGCTAACATTAGGCTATAACTAGCAATGCAAATGGATTTACTAATAATATTACTACACAGATCATACATATAACGTTAGCTAGTGAGCCAACCAGCCAACTTTAGCTAGCTAACAGTACGCTTTAAGTTGCAAGTAAAATTACTTTCTGACAAATTTAGAAACTTATAATATCTGAAATTAGACTCTTACCCGTATACATGGATCAACACTTTTCCTTCTCTGTCATGGATGCCATGGTTGCCCTTAGTTTGAAGATGTAATCTGGAGGCAGGTATTTTATACAACAGCCTTCTTTCTGTGTTCTATTTTTGGACTCTCTTGGCATTTGGCAATCATCTCTGTGCTTCCACCGGGCATTACACTGGTTTCAAAACTTCTTCCGTGACAACGACACGATTTCTTCCCCAACATTGTCATCAGAAGACTCTACAATGTCTGTTTCAATTAAAATGTTTTGACCTAAATCAGAGATGTCCACACTGTTTGATTCATTTTCAGAGTCAGAAAGAGTCAACATGATCGTGCGATCATCCTCCAGAAAGTAGCCCATCACATCACTTTTTCTCACTGAATTTTGTCGATAGCGCTGTTAACTTCAGGGCAGCAATGTTGAAAGCAGTTGCAAAACTTTCTCAGTTCTTCATGATATCTTTAAAAAAACACGGTAGACAGGATTATCCACGCATACTGAGCAACTCATGTTGTAGACAGAATCATGCTACATGGCAGACCAATCTGAACTTATCTCTCGGCATGTCCAGTCCTTCCATTATCTCAGCAATTTATGGTTAGTGGTAAGGTTCCTGTATTTTCCTGCATTTACAGATGGCAGACAAGTTTGGTATTAAAGCACATGACAGTACAGATGTTCCAGAAGGCATTTCTGCAATGACAAAAATCAACTTGATAAAAATTATTCAAATAAATCTAAAGCCTCTCCTGTGACGTAGTGACGTGCGACATACGCCTAGTTTCTGGAAACGGGTCACATTTAAGGTACTCCGAAGTCTTTTCCCACTGTCTTTTACGTCATTTATCTTGATTTGGTAACATAGTTTCTTCTTGTTTTTGTTAGGTCTAGTCACACAATGTCTCAAATTACAGTGTGTTAACCAATCAGATGAGCAGCCTGACTTGTTTTCCCCCTCTTTTGCATCATTTATTTGAACCATAACGTTGTTCAATTAATCATCAATCCAGAGGACTCTAAACAGTTCACACAGTTCATTTCTTGTCAGTGCTTGTCAACAATTGGCAGAAATAATTTTCCACATTTCTCCAGTGGATTCACTTCCTCGCACACATCAGACCAACATACATTACTTTAGGCCCAAGCTTTGGCACCTTGGCATTCCTTGTTATTGCACCAATGCTACTTATGGTCACTACAGCCAACGGTAACTGATATTTCTTTGGGAGCAAAGTTCTGCAGCATTAGTGATGATATGATCAATACAATTGGACATCACAGATCCAAAGCTATTGGTATGCACATCTCCAATCGAAAATCAAATCAAGTGTCGGCTTTCTATTCCGCAACAAAGCCTCCTTCACTCACGCCGCCAAGCTTACCCTAGTAAAACTGACTATCCTACCGATCCTCGACTTCGGCGATGTCATCTACAAAATGGCTTCCAACACTCTACTCAGCAAACTGGATGCAGTTTATCACAGTGCCATCCGTTTTGTCACTAAAGCACCTTATACCACCCACCACTGCGACTTGTATGCTCTAGTCGGCTGGCCCTCGCTACATATTCGTCGCCAGACCCACTGGCTCCAGGTCATCTACAAGTCCATGCTAGGTAAAGCTCCGCCTTATCTCAGTTCACTGGTCACGATGGCAACACCCATCCGTAGCACGCGCTCCAGCAGGTGTATCTCACTGATCATCCCTAAAGCCAACACCTCATTTGGCCGCCTTTCGTTCCAGTACTCTGCTGCCTGTGACTGGAACGAATTGCAAAAATCACTGAAGTTGGAGACTTTTATCTCCCTCACCAACTTCAAACATCAGCTATCTGAGCAGCTAACCGATCGCTGCAGCTGTACATAGTCTATTGGTAAATAGCCCACCCATTTTCACCTACCTCATCCCCATACTGTTTTTATTTATTTACTTGTCTGCTCTTTTGCACACCAATATCTCTACCTGTACATGACCATCTGATCATTTATCACTCCAGTGTTAATCTGCAAAATTGTAATTATTCGCCTACGTCCTCATGCCTTTTGCACACATTGTATATAGACTCCCCTTTTTTCTACTGTGTTATTGACTTGTTAATTGTTTACTCCATGTGTAACTCTGTGTTGTCTGTTAACACTGCTATGCTTTATCTTGGCCAGGTCGCAGTTGCAAATGAGAACTTGTTCTCAACTAGCCTACCTGGTTAAATAAAGGTGAAATAAAATTTAAAAAATAGTTGGTGGAGTGATATCCTGGATCATATTATAGGCATTTAGTCACCTTTAGAAGTTTCCTCTTCAGAGAACAGCTAGTTGCTAACCAGTCAATGTTCAGGTCACCCAGAAAATAGACCTCTCTGTTAACATCACACACATTATCAAGCATTTGCACACATATTATCCCTATACAGAATGTTAGCATTTGGTGGGTTATAGCAGCACCCCAAAAGCAGAGGCTTTAGATGAGGAAGGTGAACGTGCAACCACATCACTTGACATACGATCCTCTCTATTATGCTTTATAGGAATATGACTCTGAGCATATACCGCAACACTATCGTCAAATAAATGATCTAAGTGAGTTTCAGAGATGGCCAGTATATGAATATTATCCAATGTTACCAAGTTATTGATTTCCTTATTTCTAAAGCGAAGATACACTGAGTGTACAAAACATTAAGGACACCTGCCCTTTTCATGATATAGACTGACCAGGTGAATCCAGGTGAAAGCTATGATCCCTTATTGATGTCACTTTTTAAATCCAAGGGGAGGAGACAGGTTAAAGAAAGATTTTTAAGCCTTGAGACAATTGAGATGTGTGCCATTCAGAGTGTGAATGGGCAAGACAACATATGTAATTGCCTTTGTACGGGGTATGGCGGTAGGTGTGTGAAGAAGGTGTCCCAGCTACAAGGGCTAACCGCGTCGCAGGCTATGTTCAAAAGTTCAAGAAAGCCTGGCTAGCTTGATAGCTAGAAGCTAGACAAGTTGCTTTGCCAAGAAGCAATCCTTCAGACTTTAGGGTTTGGCAGTATCCCTGACAGATAGTAGCGGCCCCAGCAACTGATGCCGAACGCATCGCAGGATCCAAACTAAACAGGTAGGCTAGTAAACAAATGTTCAAAAACAACACACCGAGCACTCTCTTGTTCAGCACGCATCACGCTCTGATGGCGATCATGGATATTGTAAAAACAATATGGACAGTATGTGAATAGAAAAGGTGTGGATAGCAGTAGTTATATAGGATGAGCCATGACTAGAATAGAATAATTAAATATCCAGTGGGTAAAACAGGTATGTAAACATTATTAAAGCTATCAGTGTTCAATGACTATGTGCATAGGGCAGCAGTCTCTAAGGTGCAGGGTAGAGTTATGAGTGGTAGCTGGCTAGTGACAGTGTCTAAGGTTCAGGGCAGGGCACTGGGTGGAGGCTGTCTTGTGATGACTGTTTAACAGTCTGATGACCTGGAGACATAAGCTGTTTATCAGTCTCTCGGTCCCAGCTTTGATGCACCTTTTTTTTTTTAACTGCCAAGTTGGCTAGACCTTAGAAACAGGGCATGAACACACAAACAAACACAAACACACACACTCCTCAATCCCCAAAGACACAATCCTATACATCAGCTCAGATCACTGTGGTAGCGCATGATCACCATAGTAGCCCAGGAAAGAGCCTAGTCAGCTAATAGGATGTCACAACTGAGACGAGACAGGAAGATAAAGACTGGAGGATGAAGACTGTAATTCCACTAAAGGACTATATCCCCTCTGTGGAGGGAGTTCAGGTCGCTAGGGAAACCATCAGTAAAGCCATGCGATGAGGTTGAGCGTGTGCCTGCTGAAGGGATCGAAACACTCCAGTTCACTAATATTGATTTCTCCTTCTCTTTTTCTCTCTCCTGCTCCTCCACGTGTCTACTCTTGAGCACTGTGTTTAGTGCAGAGAGAGAACAAGTACAGTTGAAGTCGGAAGTTTACATACACTTATGTTGGAGTCATTAAAACTCGTTTCTCAAGCACTCCACAAATTTCTTGTTAACCAACTATTATTTTGGCAAGTCGGTTACATACACTAAGTTGACTGGGCCTTTAAACAGCTTGGAAAATTCAAGAAAATGACGTCATGGCTTTAAAAGCTTCTGATAGGCTAATTGACATTATTTGAGTCAATTGAGGGAATACCTGTGGATGTATTTCAAGGCCTGCCTTCAAACTCAGTGCGTCTTTGCTTGGCATCATGGGAAAATCCAAAGAAATCAGCCAAGACCTCAGAAACAAAATTGTAGACCTCCACAAGTCTGGTCCATCCTTGGGAGCAATTTCCAAATGTTTGAAGGTACCACGTTCATCTGTACAAACAATAGTACTCAAGTATAAACACCATGGGATGACGCAGCCGTCATACCGCTCACGAAGGAAACGCGTTCTGTCTCCTAGAGATGGATGTACTTTGGTGCGAAAAGTGCAAATCAATCCCAGAACAACAGCAAAGGACCTTGTAATTATGCTGGTGGAAACAGGTACAAAAGCATCTATATCCACAGTAAAACAAGTCCTATATCGACATCACCTGAAAGGCCGCTCAGCAAAGAAGAAGCCACTGCTACAAAACCGCCATAAAAAAGCCAGACTATGGTTTGCAACTGCACATGGGGAAAAAGATCATACTTTTTTGAGAAATGTCCTCTGGTCTGATGAAACAAAAATAGAACTGTTTGGTCATAATGACCATCGTTATGTCTGGAGGGAAAAGGGTGAGGCCTGCAAGCAGAAGAACGCCATGCCAACTGTGAAGCACAGAGTTGGCAGCATCATGTTGTGGGGGTGCCTTGCTGCAGGAGGGTCTGGTGCACTTCACAAAATAGATGGCATCATGAAGGAGGAAAATTGTGTGGATATGTTGAAGCAACATCTCAACGTCTTCCAAATGGACAATGACCCCAAGCAAACTTCCAAAGTTGTGGCAAAATGGCTTAAGGACAACAAAGTCAAGGTATTGGAGTGGCCATCACAAAGCCCTGACCTCAATCCTATAGAAAATTTGTGGGCAGAACTGAAAAAGCGTGTGCAAGCAAGGAGGCCTACAAACCTGACTCAGTTACACCAGCTCTGTCAGGAGGAATGGGCCAAAATTCACCCAACTTATTGTGTGAAGCTTATGGAAGGCTGCCCGAAACGTTTGACCCAAGTTAAACAGTTTAAAGGCAATGCAATATATGTAAACTTCCGACTTCAACTGTAGATTGGGTGACTCAGGCCTCATCTCATGTATCTCTCTGTGACCACTTTCTCTCTCTCTCTCTCTCTCTCTCTCTCTCTCTCTCTCTCTCTCTCTCTCTCTCTCTCTCTCTCTCTCTCTCTCTCTCTCTCTCTCTCTCTCTCTCTCTCTCTCTCTCTCTCTCATCACATATATTTCTCTCTCTCTGCAATCACATACATTTCTCTGAGCAGAGCTGTACCTACTGACTTACTGCCAGTCAAGCAGTCACACTGCGTGTGCGTGCTTATCCAGAGGTGTATGGAAAGGGAGAAGAAAAATGTTCATTCAAACCAATGGACAATAAAGTTGTATTCTATTCTATTCTACATATAGTAGTGCCTTCTTAACCACCTCTTTAACACACCTCATCCAGCTGACCAAAGTATTGTTCAACTTATCAGGGTGTTGGTTATTGGGTGATAATAATGCAATAGATATACACCCAAGTAGTCTTACGAACCTCTGTGTTTACATCCTTTCAATACAGTGCATGGTAATAGATACTATTCAAGTCAACTGTATTCGAAACAACATGCATCACAATGGCCTTATGTAACCGGTGCTGTGCTGCACCACTGCAACTCTGCGTTGTGTGCGGTTGATTGAGACTATAGACGACAACTTTGGAGGTCAGATTGTTTTAATTCATCAGAATTCACTCTCCGCATCCCACATCCAAAAGAAAATAAAACATTAGTAGAGCCACATATGTTCCGAGAATCGTCGGCTCTTTCTACAACAGATGGACAACACAAGCGACTGGGATCATTCGAGGAGCTCGCCATCGTTCACACATACAATAGCCTGCTAATACCTTAGCTAGCTATTATCCACATGTTGAATTCAGAATTTTATTATCATCCTGAATAGTACATTTACAAGTGCATCTTAATAATACCATCCACTTATGAGTAACCTCTAAATATACAACATTATTCATGAACAAAACACTTGTGTGTATGACCTTGTGCTTAAAAGAATCAAACTTTTCTGAAGACGACAGAAAAAGCGTGGCTACCTCTCGTAGTGCATCAAAATGATTTGAGCACGAGCGCGCAGAGCAAAACGTAAGTCCACACTCCCCTACTCCCAGGAGGCAGGCATGCATAATAACAAATCAGCAAGTGATATTAATATATGAACCTGGTGAAATTCACAAAGTACTTTAACAACTGTTTCACTTACAATGCGTTTACCTTGTATATTCTTCAATGCAAACGGCAGGGCAGGGAAGTGAACTTAAGTCGCTGGTGTGAAATGAAAACACCCTACACATCTCACCAATAGAGTTGACTTAATTGGTGTGAATTGTAATGTTGCTCATATAGCGAGGATCGCTACAATATAAATGAGGCATGCAGTTGGATAAATACTTCTAGGTTAATGGGATTAAATAACCACATTGACCTCCTGCATACAGTGGATTGTGTGTATTCAGTTCACAGGGTTAGTCTAGGCAGCCCAATTCCGATATCATGTCTTTTCACATCAAATCTTTAACAGAGCTGATCCGATTGGTCAAAATACCAATTAGTGCAAAAAAAGTTCCGAATTGGGCTGGCCGTTTGAAACGTAGCCTTATAAACTCAGCAAAAAAAGAAACGTCCCTTTTTCAGGACCCTGTCTTTCAAAGAAAATTTGTTTAAAAAAAAATAACTTCACATATTTTCATTGTAAAGGGTTTAAAAACTGTTTCCCATGCTTGTTCAATGAACCATAAACAATTAATGAACATGCACCTGTGGAACGGTCATTAAGACACTAACAGTTTACAGACGGTAGGCAATTAAGGTCACAGTTATGAAAACTTAGGACATTAGAGAGGCCTTTCTACTGACTCTGAAAAACACCAAAAGAAAGATGCCCATCTGTGTGAATGTGCCTTATGCATGCTGTAAGGAGGCATGAGGACTGCAGATGTGGCCAGGACCAGAAATTGCAATGTCCGCACTGTGAGACGCCTAAGACAGCGTTACAGGGAGACAGGACGGACAGCTGATTGTCCTCGCAGTGGCAGACCACGTGTAACAACACCTGCACAGGATTGGTACATCCGAACATCACACCTGCGGGACAGGTACAAGATGGCAACAACAACTGCCCGAGTTACACCAGGAACGCACAATCCCTCCATCAGTGCTCAGACTGTCCTCAATAGGCTGAGAGAGGCTGGACCGAGGGCTTGTAGGCCTGTTGTTAAGCAGGTCCTCACCAGACCTCACCGGCAACAACGTCGCCTATGGGCACAAACTCACCGTCGCTGTACCAGACAGGACTGGCAAAAAGTGCTCTTCACTGATGAGTCACGGTTTTGTCTCACCAGGGGTGATGGTCGGATTCATGTTTCATCGTCGAAGGAATGAGCGTTACACTGAGGCCTGTACTCTGGAGCGGGTTGCATTTGGAGGTGGAGGGTCTGTCATGGTCTGGGGCAGTGTGTCACAGCATCATCGGACTGAGCTTGTTGTCATTGCAGGCAATCTCAACGCTGTGCTTTACAGGGAAGACATCCTCCTACCTCATGTGGTACCCTTCCTGCAGGCTCATCCTGACATGACCCTCCAGCATGACAATGCCACCAGCCATACTGCTCGTTCTGTGCGTGATTTCCTGCAAGACAGGAATGTCAGTGTTCTGCCATGGCCAGCGAAGAGCCCAGATCTCAATCCCATTGAGCACGTCTGGGACCTGTTGGATCGGAGAGTGAGGGCTAGGGCCATTCCCCCCAGAAATGTCAGATAACTTGCAGGTGCCTTGGTGGAAGACTGTGGTAACATCTCACAGCAAGAACTGGCAAATAAAGTGCAGTCCATGAGGAGGTGATGCACTGCGGTACTTAATGCAGCTGGTGGCCACACCTGATACTGACTGTTACTTTTGATTTTGACCCCCCCGCCCCTTTGTTCAGGGACTCATTATTCCATGTCTGTTAGTCACGTGTCTGCGGAACTTATTCAGTTCGTCTCAGTTGTGAAATCTTGTTATGTTCATACAAATATTTACACATGTTAAGTTTGCTGAAAATAAACGCAGTTGACAGTGAGAGGGCGTTTCTTTTTTTTGGTCAAATACATCCAATGAATAAAATAATCAACATCATGTTCTCTCAATGATCAACATAGTGTTAGCTCAAAAACATTATTCTAACACACATTTATAATACTTCTAGGAGTTTACAGTTATGGACACCTTGAACCACTGGTCCTTATTGAATACATTGGATTGTGTAGATTCAGATAGTAAAGTTCTTAACCCAACATTAAACCATATACTGGTCAAATATACCAAATTAACAGAAGAATCAACATCATATTTACCGATGACCTGCTTTTTAGGTCAAATATTGACGGCCGGTAGCCTAGCAGTTAAGATCGCTAATTCAAATCTATTGATGTGCCTTTGAGCAAGGCACTTAACCCTAATTGCTCCAGGGCTGTGATCTCTTCTTTATATCCCTGTGAGCATTTCTCCTTTACAAAGATAATCCTTCAACCTGACAGTTGTGGCATATTAAAGAGCATGATCATTACACATGTGCACCTTGTGATGGGGACAATAATATGCTGCTCTAAAAATGTGCAGTTTTGTCACACAACACAATACCATAGATGTCTCAAGTTTTGAGGGAATGTGCAATTGGCATTTGCTGACTGCAGGAATGTCCACCAGAGTTGTTGGCACATTATTTAATGTTAATTTCTCTACCATAAGCCACCTCCAACATCGTTTTAGAGAATTAGGCAGTATGTCCAACCGGCCTCTCAACTGCAGACCATGTGTCTGGCATCGTGGGGCGAGCGGTTTGCTGATGTCAACGTTGTGAACAGGGGGCCCCATGGTGATGGTGGGGTTATGATATAAACAGGCATAAACTATGGACAACGAGCACAATAGCATTTTATTGATTGGAAATTTGAATGCACAAGAATACCACTTCGAGTCCTTGAGGCCCATTGTGAGGCCCATTTGTTTTAAGGTATCTGCAACCAACAGATTCCTATCTGTGTTCCAGTCATGTGAAATCCATTGACTGATTTCCTTGTTTGAACTGTAACTCAGTAAAATAGTTGAAATTGTTGTAGGTTGCATTTATATTTTTGTTCAGTATATATTGGTGCGCTGGTGAACGAACGCGACAATCCTGCCTGAAAAACAGCCTCCATTCACCATTTATGGTAACAACACCATGGTTTGCTGTATAATTTGGAAATGTTGTAACTGGGCCATGTCCTTTTCTAAAGGAAATCGGAACAGCACATTTGATCACATTTCTATAGAGGTGCAGTAACCTTTTTTTTTTTCAACCAGAAAATGCATGCCGCCTATAGCGAGTGCCAATCACTGGCTGCGCATTTATTGTCTATTGAACAATTTAACGTAAAGGCTGCATAAAGCCCACACTTCTATACAAAAATAACTGTTGTTCAGTATTTTGTTTATCTGTACATGATTGTGTTTCCATCTCCTGCATTGGAATAGGCTTTGAGATTAAATAGGCTATTATGTTGCGCTCTTATTACACAGCAATACTGTATCCTACCCATACTGTCGTAGGCTAACGGTCTATTTACTTCCGAGCATGGTTAGCTATTGAATGAGTGATGGATAAATGGTAGCCTAATATTTGTTGTGCAGCAGGTCTTCTTAAAAAACGGCAAATGCATCCGTTTTATCATTAGGCCTATATTTGTATGTTTTTATTAGCCTACCATTATTATAATTGCCATAAATCAAACAACTCCATTTCCCCCGAAAATAACTGTATTGGCTTGATAAACCACTAGAGGTGCCTACGCATTGTCTGAGATTTGCGTGGAGATTCGCACACGTTCCCGTCAAGTTCAAGATGGATAAATACCAACCTTAAAACAAACTGCAAATGCATCCAACTTTGTAGTCACAAGCTTGATTTAGCCATTGCATGCTAGGAATATGGGACCAAATACTAAACGTTTCACTTCTTTATAAGAATAACACAGAACCCGAACCAGCTGCGTGCGCGCGTGCACCATCGTGCTCCACCGTGCATAAATGTATTTAGTCCCCCCACACCAAACGCGATCACGAAACACAGGTTAAAATATCAAAACAAACTCTGAACCAATTACATTAATTTGGGGACAGGTCGAAAAGCATTAAACATCTATGGCAATTTAGCTAGCTAACTTGCACTTGCTAGCTAATTTGTCCTATTTATCTAGCTTGCACTTGCTAGCTAATTTGTCCTGGGATATAAACATTGAGTTGTTAGTTTATCTGAATGCCCAAGGTCCTCTACTCCAAAAATTAATCCACACATAAAACGGTCAACCGAATCGTTTCTAGTCATCTCTCTTCCTTCCAGGCTTTATATTGCGATTGGCAACTTTCATAAATTAGGTGCATTACCGCTACTGACCTCGTTCATCTTTCAGTCACCCACATGGGTATAACCAATGAGGATATGGCATGTGGGTACCTGCTTCTATAAATCAATGTGGAGATGGGAGTGGCAGGACTTGCAGCGTGATCTGCGTCAGAAATAGAACTGATTTCTATTTTAGCCCTTGGCAACACAGATGCTCTTTGGCACGCGCACAATAATTGAATAACATAGATTTCTACATTTATTTTGTAGTCAGCCTGTAAGAATCTGATGAGAATCTTTTGGGGTGTGAATAATTTGAACCTCTATCTTTTTTGAAATTTAACAAAATCTCTCTCTGAGCAATTGTATTCGTGTAAAATAATATTATTTCCTCAGTTTTATAAACATACAATATAGCTCAGTATTTCAATTATTTATTTTATGCGGTCATCATTGATAATCTTTATCAGGAATTTCAGACCCCACTGTACACCCAATTAACAGAAGAATCAACATCATATTCCCTCCAATTACCTGCTTTTCATTCAGTACATATAGGACTTTAATTTCCTCTATTAGGAATTTGTCTTCTCTGTTGTGACTGCATCATTATCTGTTTAATGTTTGAATGGAATATGATGTGGTGTAATGGATATTAGATTCCATTGACGATGGAAAAAGATGTGTCCAACGTCATATTGAGCCTGGACCCTGCACTGTAGAGTTAACAGATTTTTCAGAAGATTGTTCCAAGCTCTTTAGAAGTTGAGTTAAAGACTGAGTTGTTTATCCTTAGTGGTGGTGGTGGGGGGGGGGCTAGTGTGACTGTTTAGACACATGCACGCGCACACAGAAACACACACACCGAGCCTGTGTGGTGGTGGGGGGCGGGGGACACACATGCATGCGCACACAGAAACACACCGAGCCTGTGTGAGTCCGGCAAGGGCAGTCCTAAGCGAGGCGGTCAGGAAGACCTTCATTAGTGTTGGTCACACATGGTGACCAGATGTGAGTCCAGCCAGAATAGACTGCCCACCACTTTGTCTCTCTCTCTCTCTCTCTCTCTCTCTCTCTCTCTCTCTCTCTCTCTCTCTCTCTCTCTCTCTCTCTCTCTCTCTCTCTCTCTCTCTCTCTCTCTCTCTCTCTCTCTCTCTCGTCTCTCTCGCTCTCTCTCCAACTTTCACTCTCTCCCTTTCCTCCTCCTCTAACCTCATAATCTGTCTTTTGTTTCCACATGGCTATTGTGCATTAAGTCTGCCCCTGCCCTGCTAAGAGAAGTCAGTGGCAGCTGAAAGGGATTGTTTGTAACAAAGAGCAGAGGGATGGGGGGTCTGGGGGTCTGCTGCCCAAGGATTTCATGCTTCTTTCTGGAATTTTTATGGCTTGTTTTTGCAGTTCTAGAATTCTGAATGTACATGTTTAGGCCTAGCTACCATCTTTCTCTCGCATTCTCTAATTATTTCATTGTCACATTCACTCTGTGTGTGTGTGTGTGTGTGTGTGTGTGTGTGTGTGTGTGTGTGTGTGTGTGTGTGTGTGTGTGTGTGTGTGTGTGTGTGTGTGTGTGTGTGTGTGTGTGTGTGTGTGTGTGTGTGTGTGTGTGTGTGTGTGTGTGTGTGTGTGTGTGTGTGTGTGTGTGTGTGTGTGTGTGTGTGTGTGTGTGTGTGTGTGTGTGTGGCAAGTGCGATACATTTCGACGTTTGCCCTAAATTCAAACAAATGTAATTACAGCGCATGGCTGATTTCTTATTATTGAAAAGTTAAACCGCTAATCTGCTAAGTTGCTCCTTGGCAGAATTAATTCATTTATTCAATTATCAGGCAGTGTGAATAGCTGACGTGTTTTTCAAGTCTCTCTATTTGGCCATAGTCTCTAAACCAGTCAGACAGTCCATATAACCAAACAAAATAATATAATATAATATAGAATCAAATAAAATAAAGTAAAATAAAATACAATACAAAAGAAAATGTTATAACTTTTGTCCAGAACAAAATAATTATCTCAAAAACAGCACAGGATTACATCGCAAACACTTCACCTTAATTGTCCATTCTCATTGAAATTAATCTTATTCAGCCTATCAATGCATATTACAAAAATACAAAAATACATAACACATTCATATAATTCCCCCATTCACCATGGCATTTTGTAGTGTATATGCCACCCTCTCTCTCTCTCTCTCTGTCTCTCTCCCTGTCTCTCTCTCTGTCAGTCAATAAGGACAGGCAGGTGTCTGTTTAGACAATACGCTCTCAGTACAGCGGCCTCAAGTTCCATTTACACTTGTAAATGCTGATTGATTCTCATTAGAAACCAGACAAAACAGACCAGAATCAACAAGACAATGAGAACAGAAATCAATGGGTCCTGGTACTTTGTATTCAGAGACCATATTGAAGTCTATTGAGACCATATTCAAGTCTATGCCATGCTGTTCCTGTTGTCTTAAAGATCACGTTGACAGACCGTTTCCTCTGTTCAGTCTGGGAGGGTCTGCATCTGCGGGTGTGTGCGGTGTGTGTTCGTGTTACCCATTACCAGTTTCTGCAACGTAAAGGCTATACTGTGTGTAGTGAAAGTGCTCTAATTATGAGGTAGTCTCTGAGACTTTGGGCCTTCTATGAGTTCTGCTCCCGTGTCATAGCGCCAGCCGTTACCATGGGGATGTTTACAAACACATCCCCTCGCCAGCCTTTTCTTGTCACAGAATGGAGTTGCTTTAGAACATAGAATGGAGAAGCTTTTTAGAGACCGGAGTGCTATTGATTGAGAATCGAACCCACATTAGTCTGTTCGGAAGCAAATGCACTTTCGACCCGAACTAAAAGAGACAGAAAACAAGAAGAAAAATGTTTTTTTTTTAAATGACCAGCCTCTATTTTACAGGGAAAAATAGAAAGAGAGTAAACAGAAAACATGTTCTTCAGGAGATCAATTAGAACAGATGATAAGAGCACGTTTTTGTGTGTAGAGAGAGAGAGAGAGAGAGAGAGAGAGAGAGAGAGAGAGAGAGAGAGAGAGAGAGAGAGAGAGAGAGAGAGAGAGAGAGAGAGAGAGAGAGAGCGAGAGAGAGAGAGAGCGAGCATGCACGCACACGCACACGGTACTACCTGTCCGCTGCATGTGTGTGCAA
>NC_060197.1:12263519-12283519 GCF_021184085.1 Oncorhynchus gorbuscha | reverse complement strand
AGATCCAAGCCTATGGAATAAAAGTGGGGCTATTATTGCTCAATCATTATTAAAGGTAAAAGAGCGCGGTTAAACCTCTAATAAATACACTGGAGGAGACCCATAATAACAAATACACAAGCCATACACTGGAGGAGACCCATAATAACAAATACACAAGCAATACACTGGAGGAGACCCATAATAACAAATACACAAGCAATACACTGGAGGAGACCCATAATAACAAATAACAAATACACAAGCAATACACTGGAGGAGACCCATAATAACAAATACACAAGCAATACACATGGAGATTAGAGACCCATAATAACAAATACACAATTGCAATTGTGTACGCTGGAGGAGACCCATAATAACAAATACACAAGCAATACACTGGAGGAGACCCATAATAACAAATACACAAGCAATACACTGGAGGAGACCCATAATAACAAATACACAAGCAATACACTGGAGGAGACCCATAATAACAAATACACAAGCAATACACTGGAGGAGACCCATAATAACAAATACACAAGCCATACACTGGAGGAGACCCATAATAACAAATACACAAGCAATACACTGGAGGAGACCCATAATAACAAATACACAAGCAATACACTGGAGGAGACCCATAATAACAAATACACAAGCAATACACTGGAGGAGACCCATAATAACAAATACACAAGCAATACACTGGAGGAGACCCATAATAACAAATACACAAGCAATATTTCGCTGGAGGAGACCCATAATAACAAATACACAAGCAATACACTGGAGGAGACCCATCCATCAAAATCCTGTACTACTTTATTAGTCCATCTACAACAGACTTTTCTTTTTTGATTTTTCACCGGTTGTTTTGGGTCATCCCTGGCTAGTATGTCATAATCCTTCTATTAATTGGTCTAGTAATTTGGAACGTTTCTTGTCAATACACAAGCAATACGCTGGAGGAGACCCATAATAACAAATACACAAGCAATACACTGGAGGAGACCCATAATAACAAATACACAAGCAATACACTGGAGGAGACCCATAATAACAAATACACAAGCAATACACTGGAGGAGACCCATAATAACAAATACACAAGCCATACACTGGAGGAGACCCATAATAACAAATACACAAGCCATACACTGGAGGAGACCCATAATAACAAATACACAAGCCATACACTGGAGGAGACCCATAATAACAAATACACAAGCAATACACTGGAGGAGACCCATAATAACAAATACACAAGCAATACACTGGAGGAGACCCGTAATAACAAATACACAAGCCATACACTGGAGGAGACCCGTAATAACAAATACACAAGCCATACACTGGAGGAGACCCATAATAACAAATACACAAGCCATACACTGGAGGAGACCCATAATAACAAATACACAAGCCATACACTGGAGGAGACCCGTAATAACAAATACACAAGCAATACACTGGAGGAGACCCATAATAACAAATGCACAAGCCATACACTGGAGGAGACCCATAATAACAAATACACAAGCAATACGCTGGAGGAGACCCATAATAACAAATACACAAGCCATACACTGGAGGAGACCCATAATAACAAATACACAAGCCATACACTGGAGGAGACCCGTAATAACAAATACACAAGCAATACACTGGAGGAGACCCATAATAACAAATACACAAGCAATACACTGGAGGAGACCCATAATAACAAATGCACAATACACGCGGTACGAAAGCCAAAATAACAAGGCACAAGAACTCACAGACCAATGGACATGGGAACAATAATTGTGCAGACAATGGTGAACAGAGGGCACATACTGTATATAGAAATGTACTAATCAGGGTGAATGGGAAGCAGGTGTGCGTAATGACCCAGTTCAGTGATGCCGGTGACGTAGGTGACGTAGACCTCCGGAGCTGGTGCACGGAATGAGCAGCAGTACCGGGGGAATCCGTGACAATATGGCATTCATTATTCACATGAAAATAGCACTTTTCAGTAGTGCTCAAAGCATGCCATTCCATGAGCTCAGCATTGATTTTCAAACTTGAATCAATGAGCCCAATCAGTCCTCCATGACAACAAAAGCATGAACAACAGAGTAGGGCTGGCTAGTAAATCCTTCATTTTGGGGGTATGCTCAGTTCAAACAATTTGGCTAATCTATACATATTTCCAAGTCCTATTCTTGAAGATCAAGTGGTATAACATTTATCAGAATTCCAATAATTCCATTAGACTTTGGTTTTTAATGCAAATATATAATTTAATCTGTAGTAGAAAGCGATGTATTCTTATCTGTAGTAGAAAGCAATGGGTTGGAAGAAGTCTACATAACAAACCCATAAAATAAAATGTAACATCCATATATGACCAGTTATGTAAACTTGAACATTGATTTATCCTGCAATAGATGTCGTTCAATTGGTAACATACATTTTTGTCTTCTTATAATGCCTCTTAAGAGGAAAGTAATCGAAAAGTAACTGAATGTAATCAGATTATGTTACTGAGTTTGGGTAATCCAAAAGTTACATTACTGATTACATTTTTGGACAGGTAACTAGTAATTGTAATATATTCCATTTAGAAAGTAACCTACCCAACCCTGGCAACATACAGATGTTGTTTTTCATAGATTCATTGCAACAGGTTAGAGTTCAAATATGTTTAACAGAAAATGAAACACAAATTGCAATGTTCCCTACTGTACACTGATTTCAAACTTCCTCATTTAAAAACCTTGAGATGCAGGGACGTCTGGTGACTTGTCCTCCCGTTCTGTGCATTGTTTGGATAGAAATAATAACAAAATATAATGATAAATAAAAAATGATTTTCCCCCTGGGAATTTCACAAAGTCCAAACATTTGACAGAAATAGAATTCAAGGAAAGCTCAATCAATGTTTTTAACAACCAATGAAGAATGGACCACAAATGTATATACAGTTGGATGTTTACACACACCATAGCCAAATGCATTTAAGCTCAGTTTTATTAATAATTACTGACATTTAATCTTAGTAAAAATTCCCTGTCTTAGGTCAGTTAGGATCACCACTTTATTTTAAGAATGTGAAATGTCAGAATAATAGTAGAGAGAATGATTTATTTCAGCTTTTATTTTTTTCATCACATTCCCAGTGGGTCAGAAGATTACATACACTCAATTAGTATTTGGTAGCATTGCCTTTTAATTGTTTAACTTGTTTAGCTTAATTGTTTAGCCTTCCACAAGCTTCCCACAACAAATTTGGTGAATTTTTGCCCATTCCTCCTGTAACTGAGTCAGATTTGTAGGCCTCCTTGCTCGCAAGTGCTTTTTCAGTTCTGCCCACAAATTGTCTATAGGAGTTGAGGTCAGGGCTTTGTAATGGCCACTCCAATACCTTGACTTTGTTGTCCTTAAGCCATTTTGCCACAACTTTGGAAGTATGCTTGGGGTCATTGTCCATTTGGAAGACCCATTTGCGACCAAGCTTTTAACGTTTTTTAACTGATGTCTTGAGATGTTGCTTAAATATATCCACATAATTTTCTTACCTCATGATGCCATCTATTTTGTGAAGTGCACCGGTCCCTCCTGCAGCAATGCACCCCCACAACATGATGGTGCCACCCCCGTGCTTCACGGTTGGGTTGGTGTTCTTCGGCTTGCAAGCCTTCCCTTTTTCCTCCAAACATAATGATGGTCATTATGGCCATACAGTTATATTTTTGTTTCATCAGACCAGAGGACATTTCTCCAAAAAGTATGATCTTTGTCCCCATGTGCAGTTGCAAACCGTAGTCTGGCTTTTTTATGGCGGTTTTGGAGCAGTGGCTTCTTCTTTGCTGAGCGGCCTTTCAGTTTATGTCGATATAGGACTTGTTTACTGTAGATATAGATACTTTTTGCACCAAAGTACGTTCATCTCTAGGAGACAGAACGCGTCTCCTTCCTGAGCGGTATGACGGCTGCGTCGTCCCATGGTGTTTATACTTGTGTACTATTGTTTGTACAGATGAACGTGGTACCTTCAGGCGTTTGGAAATTGCTCCCAAGGATGGACCAGACTTGTGGAGATCTACACTTTTTTTTCTGAGGTCTTGGCTGATTTCTTTGCATTTTCCCATGATGTCAAGCAAAGAGGCAGTGAGTTTGAAGGTAGGCCTTGAAATATATCCACAGGAACACCTCCAATTGACTCAAATGATGTCAATTAGCCTATCAGAAGCTTCTAAAACCATGACATAATTTTCTCTAATTTTACAAACTGTTTAAAGGCACAGTCAACTTCGTGCATGTACTTCTGACCCACTGGAATTGTGATACAGTGAAGTATAAGTGAAATAATCTGTCTATACATTTTTGGGAGAAAAATTACTTGTGTTATGCACAAAGTAGATGTCCTAACCGACTTGCCAAAACTATAGTTTGTTACAAGAAATTTGTGGAGTGGTTGAAAAACAAGTTTTAATGACTCCAACCTAAGTGTATGTAAACTTCCAACTTCAACTGTACATTTTTGTTCAAAATAACATATTTGAAGTCCAAAAATATCTCAGATGCAGATATTTCCATGATATTTTATGAAAGGTATGTTTAATATTTTTTTACATATATTTTCGTACTCAGTGGGCTAAATTACAATAAAACAGATACTGAGCCAACATGTTAATTGACTGTAAGTCGCTCTTGAAACGATTCTCTCAGGAATAAATGAGGACACCTCTATATTTTTCAACGTTGATGTTTGGATGCAATTACACTGCGACTAATTGGCCTACTTCACAATTATCACATACTAATGATACTGCACGAGGGAGACACTAATAGGAGAGAGAGAGGACAGAGGAGAAAACAACAAACTCTTGATTTGGTCTGCTTTTGTATATCTAGATTGAAGTGTGCATGTGAATGTGCGTGTTTTGTCTTAATGAGTGTGTGTTGTTAATGATGGGGACGGAGACATCAAACGAGTGTGAGCCACAGTCAAGCTGATGAAAGCATCTGTGCCTTGTAGCAGGTCATCTGGCAGAACGGTAGGTCTTCTGAACCGGGTTCTATCTCCTCTTTACCTTCATGGTAACTGGTGTGTTCATAAACTGATATCAGGAGGAAAAATACTTAGGATGTTGTGTCCCATTACACAAGGGATGTGGCTAAGGTGCTGCTAAGTGGTAGTCCACCATGTGTGCACTCCACAACCTCCTCCCCCATCCTCTTTCAATCTACCCTTTTCTCCCCGGCTCTATTCTCTCCTCCATCCTTGTCCTCTTGTTCTCCCCCTCTGTCTTCCCTCCTCCTCTCCCTCTGTCCCTCCCTCTCTCTGCCTCCCCCTGTGCGTGTTTGATGTGACAAAGGCGTGTAGTGTGACACCCTGAGAGGACTGTTTAATTTGATCCAACCAGATGAGGACAAACACGCTGGGACATAACTCCTTTCCTCTCTCTGTTGCTATCTTCCCTTCTTTTCAATGATGTTTGTTATTCTCTCTCTCTCTCTCTCTCTCTCTCTCTCTCTCTCTCTCTCTCTCTCTCTCTCTCTCTCTCTCTCTCTCTCTCTCGCTCGCTCGCTCGCTCGCTCTCTCTCTCTCTCTCTCTCTCTCTCTCTGGATGGAGTGTGAGGTCCTGTGACTGTAAGGCCTCTTTCTTCCTAATTGTCTTGTAAATGACCTTTTCTATATTTTTACTGTACATCTCTCCTCTCTTCTCCTCATCACCTCTATATTCCTCTCGTATCCTCTCCTCCACTCTCCTTTCCTTTCCTCTCCTTTTCTCTGCTCGCTCCTCATGTCTGTTCTGTATGCAGTGGTACTGTAGAGGGCATCATTATGTGGCCTGTATTTGAGTCATTTTTATTTAAACAGCAGGACAATAGGCTGTTGATTGAGGGAAACAGGAGGTAGACAATGGGGTTCTGTGGAACATAATACAGCACCATTTTCCAGCCCCAGCTTTAGAAGGGACCAAGCTCATTGTGGAGCTCTGGAGAGGAAAAAACGGTGCTTAGGAGGAGGAATATTTTGCCGTGGTATGTCATTATTTTGCAAATTTCTATTATCTCATCATGTTGTCTTCATTGTAATTGCAGCTAATTAGGGGACTAGTTAGAGGCCTGGCTTTGAGGCCGGCTTTGCAGTGAAAGGAGCGCACCGATTACCGCTCGACAAGAGAGGAAGCACAGAAAGGGGAGATTAATGTGGTTACCTTGACGACACTGGCTTCCATCTGCGAGGAACAATGCATTTCTGTTTCTTTGGATCAGTTCAGATCAACAGAATGAGCTGCCTGCCTGCGCTCCCTCGGTGACAATGCTGAATTCTGCCGGACCCAACGGGCTGGGCTCTCGACCCCCCTCGCCCCTCACCTCGCCTCCCCCTGCCGCCCCCAATCACTCTACCTCTGAGCTCCCTCCCTCCTTCCCATGCTGTCTGTGTATCCGTCCGTCCGACTGGCCCTGAGTAAAAAGCTTAGCGCTCTCAGCGAATGTTTGAGAGAGTGCTCTCACACACCCCGTCATCAGATGAAAGCAGGGTGTGTGTGTGTATGTGTATGTGTGTCCCAGGTTGTGAGAGGTCATGGCCTTGTCACACACAGAGCTGTGAGGTTTACTCCCCAATCCCCCCAGGCTCCAAAGCACTTCATGAAATAATAGTCCCTCTCTCTGTCTCTCCTTCCCTCTGTCTCCTTCGTGATCTCTCCCTTTCTTTCTCTCCACCCCTCTCTCTCTCTCTCTCTCTCTCTCTCTCTCTCTCTCTCTCTCTCTCTCTCTCTCTCTCTCTCTCTCTCTCTCTCTCTCTCTCTCTCTCTCTCTCTCTCTCTCTCTCTCTCTCTCTCTCTCTCTAGGCTGTTGAAGCAAGCAACACTAGGGGAGGCCCTTCATCTCAGAGCAGGGCCCTAGGCTCCTGTATTTATGTGTGTGAGAAAGGGAGAGAAGAGAGTGGACAGGGATAGATTGATCAAGGGAGCTGTGTCTCATACTGTATATCGGGAAACGAGAGGAGACTGAGTCAAATTTATTTGACTTTGTTAGAAAGAACGAAGTCAGGGAGTGAATTTTGGAGAAAGAGAGAGAGAGGAAAGAGAGGGGGGGGGAAGACGGCTAGAGAAAGAGAGAGAGAGGGAAAGAGAAGAGAGAGGGGAGAGAGAAAGACGACGCTAGAGAAAGAGAGAGAGAGGGAAAGAGAGGGGGGAAGATGGCTAGAGAAAGAGAGAGAAAGAGGGGGGAATAGGCTGAGAAAGAGAGGGAATAGGCTGCAGATCACATGTGACGGTCAATTGTGATCCTGAGTTAAAGAGGTTCTGAGCACAGAACACAAAGTCTTTCCATCTGGTGTTCACTTTAAACTGGGGGGGGGGTTTAGAAAAAAAGAGAGATACAATTCAGGGAATGCCAGAGACATCTGCTCCCGTGGGCACAACAATAAAACTCCATGTAGATCAGCCTATCTACACCACTAGACACTGGTTTACAGAGTATTGGGCTCAGTGGGAGGTGTGTGTGTGTGTGTGTGTGTGTGTGTGTGTGTGTGTGTGTGTGTGTGTGTGTGTGTGTGTGTGTGTGTGTGTGTGTGTGTGTGTGTGTGTGTGTGTGTGTGTGTGTGTGTGTGTGTGTGTGTGTGTGTGTGTGTGTGTGTGTGTGTGTGTGTGTGTGTGTGTGTGTGTGTGTGTGTGTGTCACCCAATTACAACGCTCTCTCACACTGGGATTGTCTGTTGCTTCATGTCATTGTCCATTTACCCTCTCAGTGGGTCATTAACAGCAGGGGTTTATTTCTCTTATGACCATTATTATATTCTGATCATTTTCCTGAATTGTTTATGAATCACTTCAGGAAGGAGACGGTGGAAGTGTTAGCCATTGAATTTGTTTTTAGAGAAGTTGTCTTTTGAATTTCCTTTGTAGGCGTTCTGGCAGTAAGGTAATCCTTGATGTTTTTAAATATGTGTTTTTTTATCTGCTCGGCCTTTGGAAAAGTTGGAAGATTAGGTGGTAATTTTACAGGTGTGAAAAAGTCCTTAAGCACCTCGAATCTCAAACACATTTTCAGAAAAGACGAGGTAATCTCGGTAGTTTGGGGACTGGTGTGTGTGTGTGCGCTGGTGTGTTTGTGTGTGTGTGTGAAGTGTTTATCTTTGTGCAGAATTGAGTTTCTTTTAACGTCTAGTCAAAGTAGAGGCCTGCCACTACTCGCTAATTTAACATGTCATCTGTCTCCAAATCACTTCAAAGATGAGCCAACTCATGCCAAAGACTTCTTCCTTCTCCTCCTTACTTTCTTTCTTTCTTTCTTTCCTTCCCTGAGTTTCCGCCCGCGCCAGAAAACAACATCTAAACACAATGTTTTAAAAGAACTGGATGGAGAGTGTAAACCTTCAGATGTGATTCCAGCACACAGCTGCTGCTGCCGACCGTGCGTCCGCTATTCCCCCCGGTTCACAAACCTGATGATGATTGAACCGCGGACAGAAAACATCCTCATTACGCTAGCGCTCTCTCTCTCACTCGCTCTCTCTCTCACTCGCTCTCTCTCTCCACCTCTCTCTTTCTCCTGACTGTAAACATGGACCTTCATGATGCATGGGGTGAACACAGTTGTGTGTTTCACTCTGGGGACTGGACTTGGCTGGGAAGCAGGGACAGTAGCTATCTGGCCAGAAAGCACTGGACAAGAGTATTTTCTAACCACAACCTTTTAACCATTACCCCTTACCCCTAAACTAGCTTGAGTTATAATCAAATAGCTGCTGATCTTTTTCAACATTAACAGGCAATGGTGTCTCTCTTAGCATGGCTGTCTAGTGACTACCCAGGGACGGGATGCAGTCTCTCAAACATTTAGGGAGAAATTATTATTTCACATGCTTCGTAAACAACAGGTGTAGACTAACAGGGAAATGCTTACTCACGGGTCCTTTTTCAACAATGCAGAGTTAAAGATCAGATCAAATCAAAAATAGATAAATAGTGACACAAATAACAACGACGAGTAAAAGTATCATGGCTATATATAGGGAGTAGAAAATACAGGTACAGGGTTCTCCCAGGGTACTCCCTGGTACCAGTACTGAGTCGATGTGCAGGGGCACAAGGTATTTGAGGTACTGTAGCTACTGTATGTTCATATAGGTAGAGATAACGTGAGCAGGCAACAGGACAGATAATATACTGTAGCAGCAGTGTGTGTGGTTAGTGTGAACGTGTGTGAACGTGTGTGTGTGAACGTGTGTGTGTGTGTACAGAGTCTGTGCAAGAGAGTTAGTGCAAACAAAGGTCAATGCAGGTAGTCCTGGTAGCCATTTGATTAGTTATTTAGCAGTCTCTTGTAGCAGTCTTATGGCTTGGGGATAGAAGCTGTTCAGGGTCCAGTTGGTTCCAGAATAGGCGCGCAGGTACCGCTTGCTGTGCGGTAGCAGAGAGGACAGTCTATGGCTTGGGTGGCTGGAGTCTTTTTAAACAGCTCTAGGATCAGCTTGCCCTCCCCAAATCCTAATCTTAACCATTAGGGTCACAACTGACTAGACACATTTGTAGGGGGGGGGGGGGGGACTTCATCCTACTCCGACCCAAACCCTCCCAGCCCTCAACTCGGTGACCAGAGGTAACCATAGCAACCTGAGCCAGTCCCTGTCAGAGGCGCTGGCGACCCTAATGGCGACATTTATGGCATGTTGTCAATTATAGTGCGCGGCACAGCCATTATAGAGTATGTCCCCTGCTCTCTCTCTCTGACAATGGGACCGTTCAGAGCTGCATAGTCAGCCTCTGCTCTCACAGTGACAGCATGTAGTATAATGTTAGCTAATGGTTCCATATGGTTTTGATGTCTCAGTTGGTTGGAGGTTGGATTATGAACTGTGTGGTTTATGGGTTTGATTCCCTCTTGGGCCACATACATTATGCTGAATTGGAGAACTGTGGTCACAAGTGTTAGTTCAATAAGCATGTGTGGCACTGATCCACTGTATAGTTCTGTAGCCTTCTATAGCAGAGACACATTCAGCCAGTATGAGCATGCCTTATGACTTGGTCAGAATTGCAAGCATGGTGGAGTCAGTCATCTGTGTGTGTGTGTGTGTGTGTGTGTGTGAGTGTGTGTGTGAGTGATTGTGTGTGGGAGTGTGTGTGTGGAGTTATAAGGCATTATCAGTATTAGGGTCAGAGATGGTGACATGACCGTCTGGTTATTTATATATATATTTATATATTTTATATATTATATATATATATATAAATATATATATATATATATATATATATTTTAAAAATATACATATATTTAACCTTTATTTAACTAGGCAATTTGCTGAGCCAAATTGTGCAATGCCCTATGGGACCCCGAATCACGGCCGGATGTGATGCAGCCTGGATTCGAACCAGGGACTGTAGTGACGACTTGCACTGAGATGAAGTGCCTTAGACCTCTGCGTCACTCAGGAGCCCAATAGGTAGGTAGACAGGGTTCTCTGGACAGGAGGGGATGAAGGGAGGGAAGAGGGAGCGGTAGGAGGAGGGAGAGGTAGGAGAGAGGATATAGAGAGAGGGAGAAGAGGGAGCGGTAGGAGGAGGGAGAGGTAGGAGAGAGGATATAGAGAGGGGAGAAGGGGAGCGGTAGGAGGAGGGAGAGGTAGGAGAGAGGATATAGAGAGAGGGAGAAGAGGGAGCGGTAGGAGGAGGGAGAGGTAGGAGAGAGGATATAGAGAGAGGGAGAAGAGGGAGCGGTAGGAGGAGGGAGAGGTAGGAGAGAGGATATAGAGAGAGGGAGAAGGGGGAGCGGTAGGAGGAGGGAGAGGTAGGAGAGAGGATATAGAGAGAGGGAGAAGGGGGAGCGGTAGGAGGAGGGAGAGGTAGGAGAGAGGATATAGAGAGAGGGAGAAGGGGAGCGGTAGGAGGAGGGAGAGGTAGGAGAGAGGATATAGAGTGAGGGAGAAGGGGGAGCGGTAGGAGGAGGGAGAGGTAGGAGAGAGGATATAGAGAGAGGGAGAAGGGGGGAGGTAGGAGAGAGGAGGAGGGGAGAGAGGGGGTAGGAGGGAGGGAGAGGTAGGAGAGAGATATAGAGGAGAAGGGGGGAGCGGTAGGAGGAGGGAGAGGTGGAGAGAGGATATAGAGAGAGAAGAAGGGGGAGCGGTAGGAGGAGGGAGAGGTAGGAGAGAGGATAGAGGATATAGAGAGAGGGAGAAGAGAGGAGGAGGAGGGAGGGGGAGAGGATAGGAGGAGGGGGGAGGTAGGAGGAGGGAGAGGTAGGAGAGATATAGAGAGAGGGAGAAGGGGGAGCGGTAGGAGGAGGGAGAGGTAGGAGAGAGGATATAGAGAGAGGAGAAGGGGGAGCGGTAGGAGGAGGGAGAGGTAGGAGAGGGATATAGAGAGAGGGAGAAGGGGAGCGGTAGGAGGAGGGAGAGTAGGAGAGGGATATAGAGAGAGGGAGAAGGGGGAGCGGTAGGAGGAGGGAGAGGGGAGGAGAGGAGGAGAATATAGAGAGGGAGAAGGGGGAGCGGTAGGAGGAGGGAGAAGAGGAGAGAGGATATAGAGAGAGGGAGAAGGGGGAGCGGTAGGAGAGAGGATATAGAGAGAGGGAGAAGGGGGGGAGGAGGGAGAGGTAGGAGGAGGGAGAGGTAGGAGAGGAGCGGATATAGAGAGAGGGAGAAGGGGAGCGGTAGGAGGAGGGAGAGGTAGGAGAGGGATATAGAGAGAAGGGGGAGCGGTAGGAGGAGGGAGAGGGGAGGGAGGATAGGGGAGAAGGGGGAGCGGTAGGAGGAGGAGGGTAGGAGAGAGGATATAGAGAGAGGGAGAAGGGGGAGCGGTAGGAGGAGGGAGAGGTAGGAGAGAGGATATAGAGAGAGAAGGGGGAGCGGTAGAGGAGGAGGTAGGAGTAGGAGAGAGGGAGATAGGTAGGAGAGGGAGGGAGGTAGGAGAGAGGATATAGAGAGAGGGAGAAGGGGAGCGGTAGGAGGAGGGAGAGGTAGGAGAGAGGATATAGAGAGAGGGAGAAGGGGGAGCGGTAGGAGGAGGGAGAGGTAGGAGAGAGGATATAGAGAGAGGGGGAGCGGTAGGAGGAGAGAGGTAGGAGATATAGAGAGAGGGAGAGGTAGGAGAGAGGATATAGAGAGGGGAGAGGGGGAGAGAGGTAGGAGGAGGGAGAGGTAGGAGAGAGGATATAGAGAGAGAGGAAGAAGGGGGAGCGGTAGGAGGAGGGAGAGGTAGGAGAGAGGATATAGAGAGAGGGAGAGGTAGGAGAGAGGATATAGAGAGAGGGAGAGGTAGGAGAGAGGATATAGAGAGAGGGAGAGGTAGGAGAGAGGATATAGAGAGAGGGAGAGGTAGGAGAGAGGATATAGAGAGAGGGAGAAGGGGGAGCGGTAGGAGGAGGGAGAGGTAAGAGAGAGGATATAGAGAGAGGGAGAAGGGGGAGCGGTAGGAGGAGGGAGAGGTAGGAGAGAGGATATAGAGAGAGGGAGAAGGGGGAGCGGTAGGAGGAGGGAGAGGTAGGAGAGAGGATATAGAGAGAGGGAGAAGGGGGAGCGGTAGGAGAGAGGATATAGAGAGAGGGAGAAGGGGGAGATCTAAGGCGATATTTGACGCTCAACCAGATCCCCAGGACGTCGGGAGATGCCTTTGAAACCGGCCACTAGGGGCAACGGTGAGCGATATTACCATCAAGTAGGCTTGGGTTTTGCTAGCGCGTTGTCGATGGGGATGGCTGATTGGCGTGAGCCGCGATCTCCCAAGGGTTACGTGTTCAATCCCAGTGCCAGGAAATGTTTTTTCCCCCTATCCCAAACCTTAACGCTGACCTTAGAGGAAGGGTCAGAGAGGCATGGCTTAGTGGGGGCGTAACGTCCTTAACCCATACACTGAGTGACCTTGTCAAGAGATTAGACCTCTTGGTCTAATGGTTGTTGCATAACATCAATGGTGTAAACTATATACACTTCCTAGTGTTAAAAATACTATATGAGTTGTTGTTGCATAACACTGAGGGCTCTATTTATGGTTGGCATTAAGTCCGTGGAATTGTCAAAAGCTCGTTTGCAATTTCGACCTGTTAAAGCCTGCGCTCTTCTATTTTCACACCCTGGCACCAGGATCGGTCATTTACCTGTCTTAAATGAATCAAATCACATTTTATTTGTCACATACACATGGTTAGCAGATGTTAATGCGAGTGTCGCAAAATGCTTGTGCTTCTAGTTCTAACATTGCAGTAATATCCCCAAAACCGACCTAATACACACAAATCTAAAGGGGTGAATGAGAATATGTACATTTAAATATATGGATGAGTGATTGCCGAGCAGCATAAGCAAGGTGCAATAGATGGTATAAAATACAGTATATACTGTACATATGATATGAGTAATATAAGATATGTAAACATTATTAAAGTACCATTATTTAGAGTGCATTGTATAAAGTGATCCATTTGTGATCCATTTATTAAAGTGGCCAGTGATTGGGTCTCAGTGTAGGCAGCAGCCTCTCTGAGTTAGTGATGGCTGTTTAGCAGTCTGATGGCCTTGAGATAGAAGCTGTTTTTCAGTCTCTCGGTCCCAGCTTTGATGCCCCTGTACTGACCTCGCCTTCTGGATGGTAGCGGGGTGAAAAGGTTGATGTCCTTGATGATCTTTTTGGCCTTCCTGTGACATCGGGTGGTGTAGGTGTCATGGAGGGCAGGTAGTTTGCCAGACCGCACCACTTCGTTTAATTTAGTTTCGTTTGAATAAAAACAAGGCATGGCCTCCTCTCAATGAAGGCAGATTTTTTCGTTCATGACCAATGCATTCGCCTCGTAGTCTAGACTACCGATGAAGGGTTTGGCTCGTGAGACCGCTTTGAAATGCATCTTAATCAACAAAGCTTTATTAAAGATCGACTTTGGCAGCAGCAAAACAGCGAGTGGACATCCCAGGTTTATCTATGTAGGCTATTACATTATTGTAACCAGCTCCTGTTATTATTTTGAACGTGTTTGAAAAACACTCTGTGTCGTCTATACTATATGCCCATCACGGAACGAGAGATGAGATAATCCGGTGACACTCGCATTTTTATAAAAAATCTCAGTTGTTTTCTTACTTAGTAGGCTACCCTTAACCTACTATAACAAACGCTGGGTCAACAGAAATGTGTCTGGTCTCTTTCTAATCGTGGCCATGCATTAACCTAGTAGCCTTATCCATGAAAAGGTGTCTAAATGGTCGACTCGTGAGGCTTTAGCCAACATACTTTTGCATTATTCACATTTCCCATAGGCCCACCTTCAGTTCATACTCCATTTGGCTTGTATCCATCCCCATTTCAACAGAGTGCCTCTTTTCCAGGTACCAAACATAGGCTATTCGCATTTCTCAGTCCTACAACATATTTCAATGGTAGCCTTAGGCTACATCTTTAAAAAACATTTTTTTAAAGGGTTGGGTCAGCTTATTATTGCAGAAAGAATGTTGCTTCCAATGTAATTTTCTGCATCATTTCCAATCCCCCATATTTATGGGGTAAATATATATATTTATATTTACATTTAAGTCATTAAGCAGACGCTCTTATCCAGAGCGACTTACAAATTGGATATATTTTCGTGACAAAATATCTTGTTTAAAACGGGGACGTTTTTTATCCAAAAATTAAAAGAGCGCCCCCTATCTCGAAGAAGTTAAAGAGTCCTTAAAGAGATGGGTGGGGCTAAGGCTTAAGAGGGTGTGAACCGTGCTGAATGGGTGTAGACAAAGAAGAGCTCTCCAGTAGGTGTAGCAAAATATTCAAGAGCCATTTTCTCAAAAGTAGGGTTACAAGTTTATCAAATTTCAAAGCAGAATTATTTTCCCATTGTTCCTCAACTGCAGTGTATGATATACTATTTTCTAGCTCAGAGTCTCTACTTTTATTACAATGTCAAAAACACAATTTTAAATGTTGCTACATTAGAGCGTATCGAGGCGGTCGGTCACATATAGGCTACGGTGTGATGTGTACTATGTAGGAAGACATTTAATAAAACAGTGATGTTTTAACTAGCAGGTTGACGTTTATTGTCGGGAGTTTTTTCCTGAAGGCAGATCTGAGTGATTTCCCCTTAGATAGGCCACCTGCAAAGTCAAAATTGGCTATATTGAAAAAAGTAATGAAATGAAAATTAGGTTATTGGTCTTAATTTAAGGTTAGGGTTAGGCATTAGGGTTAGCAGTGTGGTTAAGGTTAGGGTTAAGGGTTAAGGGTTAGGTTTAAAATCAGATTGTATGACTTTGTGACTGTGCCAGCTAGTGATCACTGTGCAGAGCTGCCTCAAGAACAATATTTATCACGAAACCTGCGTATAACTACCTCGTTATATTATAATATTGGCATTAGACATTAAGTTATGCATGATGAGCAAATTAGGTAGCACCTCAAACGACAATATGATACATACATTAAAAAAACAGTATCCCTTAATCATTAGTTTGGTGTTTTATGTAAATAGTGTGCTATTTACAGGGGTTCAGTGTCTCTCTGGTGGTACGTATAGGAACTGAAGGTAAACAACGTTAAAACAATGTTGAGACCTTGTCAGGGTCAAATAAACTCTATTTCCCAGCTCAAACAACATAACCCAGGAATAATGACTGCAGGGAATCGAAAGAGAATTAGTCCTATTGAATATCAAAGAGAACAGGCATCACACACACAGGGATGTAAACTGGTTAATGAGGGGTTGGAGGTCCGGGGTGTGTACTCTCTGCTGAGTGTGTGGGTCACACATACCGGAGAGAGAGAGAGACACACACACACACGACCCCCACCACCCATCCACACCTCCACACCTCCCATCCACACAACCAGCCACCCCTCCCCAGCCCCCCTGGCAGGGCCTGTCTTGTCTCTCCGTGCCCAGCCGATCCGTGTCGCTCTGCGTGGGCAGAGGTGCCAGGGAGATGCCAGGGCTTTGTGTGCCACATTGGATCAAGCTAATGTGGGTACGTAGCGAGGGTATTACACCCCCCCTCCTCTACCCCCCTGCCACCTACCCCCAACCACCCCTCTATAGAATGATTGAAGAATCAACAATATGTGCATTTTTGCCAGCAGCATACCACCCTGCATACTGCTTCTGAAGCTAAAGCAGGTTTAGTCCTGGTCAGTTCCTGGATGGGAGACCAGATGCTGCTGGAAGTGCTGTTGGAGGGCCAGTAGGAGGCACTCTGTCCTCTGGTCTAAAAAAATATATCCCAATACCCCAGGGTTTGGGGACACTGCCCTGTGTAGGGTGCCGTCTTTCGGATGGGACGTTAAACGGGTGTCCTGACTCTCTGAGGTCATTAAAGATCCCATGGCACTTATCCTAAGAGTAGGGGTGGTAACCCCGGTGTCCTGGCTAAATTCCCAATCTGGCCCTCAAACCATCACGGTCACCGAATAATCCCCTGTTTACAATTGGCTCATTCATCCCCTGTAACTATCCCCCAGGTCTTTGCTGCAAATGAGAACATGTTCTCAGTCAACTTACCTGGTAAAATAACGGACAAATAAATAAATAAATACTCTACCCCTCCTCCTCCCACCTTCACCCCTCCTTTCCTCCCCTCCCTGTGAGGGCCGTGTTGGCGATGCCCTCTGTGCCATCTGCGGTGCCCCCCCGCCCCCTGGCCCTCCTCCACCTCCCACTCCTCCTACTCAGCGCTGGGTAGGATTAACCATCTGTGTGCCAGTTTGTTCTCACAGTGAGGGTGGATAGAGGTGGGCCGGATGACTACAACAATACACAAATACATTGAGCTATACCTTCTCCTAGACTTGAATATACCGACACATACAGTATTTACAGAATAGCATTCTCAAGCTCTGTCATAATGTGCACAAACTCAAACATGCATAAAGAAATGATACCCTGTGCACAACCACATAATACATAACAGATTACACATTTTAATCAAATGTATATACATTTATGCCGTCTTGTTTCGTTGTCTTTTATGCTTTGCCCAGAAAGCACATAGAACTACCTCAGCGAACATTAAGCACACTGCGCAAATACTGAAATCTGATGTAAATATGTGCAGGTTGTGGTGTAATTATCCCAGAGCTGGAGTCAGGCAGCAGTAAATGGTGGGTGTTAGACTGTAAAAGGTTTAGAGATGTTTCTCTATAGCTCAACGTGTGGCGCAAGGCCAACTGGCTAGCATCCATTCCTTTCCCCTCTTCTCCAAATCCTGTACACCTGAGGGTACATCTCCTAGCCTGCTGTCCCCTCACCCGCCCCCTCACCCCTCCAACTTACCCCTCCATCCTTGGCATCCCTCCAGTCCTCCTCTCTCTCCTCAGGGCCCCAAAGCTCTGTCTGAACCCCTGAATCCCTGCCACACCGTCACCATACCACCGTACCTCCGTACCGCCATACCACCATACCTCCAAACCACCGTACCTCCATACCACCATACCTCCATACCACCGTACCTCTGTACCGCCATACCACCGTACCTCCATACCTCCGTACCTCCATATCACCGTACCTCCCTACCGCCATACCACCGTACCTCCGTACCACCATACCTCCGAACCGCCATACCACCGTACCTCCGTACCGCCATATCACCATACCTCCAAACCACCGTACCTCTGTACCGCCGTACCACCGTACCTCGGTACCGCCATACCACCATACCTCCAAACCACCGTACCTCCATACCACCGTACCTCCATAACACCATACCTCCGTACCTCCATACCTCCATACCTCCATACCACCATACCTCCATACCACCATACCACCATACCTCCATAACACCATACCTCCATACCTCCATACCACCTTACCTCCATACCTCCATACCACCATACCTCCATACCTCCATACCTCCATACCACCATACCTCCAAACCACCATACCTCCATACCTCCATACCACCATACCTCCATACCTCCAAACCACCATACCTCCATACCTCCATACCACCATACGTCCATACCTCCATACCACCATACCTCCATACCTCCATACCACCATACCTCCAAACCACCATACCTCCATACCTCCATACCTCCATACCACCATACCTCCAAACCACCATACCTCCATACCTCCATACCTCCAAACCACCATACCTCCATACCTCCATACCACCATACCTCCAAACCACCGTACCTCCGTACCGCCATACCACCATACCTCCATACCTCCAAACCACCGTACCTCCGTACCGCCATACCACCATACCTCCAAACCACCGTACTTCCGTACCGCCATACCACCATACCACCATACCTCCATACCTCCAAACCGCCATACCTCCGTCCCTCCATATCTCCAAACCACCGTACCTCCGTACCGCCATACCACCATACCTCCATACCTCCAAACCACCGTACCTCCGTACCGCCATACCACCATACCACCATACCTCCATACCTCCAAACCACCATACCTCCGTCCCTCCATATCTCCAAACCACCGTACCTCCGTACCGCCATACCTCCATACCTCCAAACCTCCGTACCTCCGTACCGCCATACCACCATACCTCCATACCACCATACCTCCATAACTCCAAACCACCATACCTCCGTCTCTCCATATCTCCAAACCACCGTACCTCCGTACCGCCATACCTCCATACCTCCAAACCACCGTACCTCCGTACCGCCATACCACCATACCACCATACCTCCATACCTCCAAACCACCATACCTCCGTCCCTCCATATCTCCAAACCACCGTACCTCCGTACCGCCATACCACCATACCTCCATACCTCCAAACCACCGTACCTCCGTACCGCCATACCACCATACCACCATACCTCCATACCTCCAAACCACCATACCTCCGTCCCTCCATATCTCCAAACCACCGTACCTCCGTACCGCCATACCTCCATACCTCCAAACCACCGTACCTCCGTACCGCCATACCACCATACCTCCATACCACCATACCTCCATAACTCCAAACCACCATACCTCCGTCCCTCCATATCTCCAAACCACCGTACCTCCGTACCGCCATACCTCCATACCTCCATACCATTACAATCCTAATCTATGACTCTCAATTTACCCCTCCATCCTTGGCATCCATCCAGTCCTCCTCTCTCTCCTCAGGGCCCCAAAGCTCTGTCTGAACCCCTGAATCCCTGCCACACCGTCACCATACCACCGTACCACCGTACCTCCGTACCGCCATACCACCATACCTCCAAACCACCGTACCTCCATACCACCGTACCTCCGTACCGCCATACCACCATACCTCCATACCTCCAAACCACCGTACCTCCGTACCGCCATACCACCATACCTCCATACCTCCAAACCACCGTACCTCCCTACCGCCATACCACCATACCTCCAAACCACCGTACCTCCGTACCGCCATACCACCATACCACCATACCTCCATACCTCCAAACCACCATACCTCCGTCCCTCCATATCTCCAAACCACCGTACCTCCGTACCGCCATACCACCATACCTCCATACCTCCAAACCACCGTACCTCCGTACCGCCATACCACCATACCTCCATACCACCATACCTCCATACCTCCAAACCACCATACCTCCGTCCCTCCATATCTCCAAACCACCGTACCTCCGTACCACCATACCTCCATACCTCCATACCATTACAATCCTAATCTATGACTCTGACGGTACACAGACCCCCCTCTGCCAAGGCAGACTCCCTCCCCCAGTGGGACTGCTGGGGCTTGGGGGCTCCACAGTACTGCTTCTATGAGCTTCAGGGACACCCACTCAGCCTGGCACCTAGTGCCAATCTCCAACCTCAGCCCACTAGTGCCAATTTCCAACCTCAGCCACCTAGTGCCAATCTCAGCCCCCGAGGAGGAGGCAGAAGGGCTGGGCAGACAAAGAAAGGGACCCCAGCCAGAGAAGAGAGGAAAAGGAGAAGAGGAGAGGAGGCCTGTTCAGTATCTGACCTAGTCTCAGGGCATCTCAGCTCAGATCCCTCTCCATGCAATTGTGTCTCACCCACACACTGAGAGACCCAACAAACCAACGCTGCCGCAGGGC
>NC_060197.1:12248519-12258519 GCF_021184085.1 Oncorhynchus gorbuscha | reverse complement strand
TGAGCCTGGTGTCTCCCGTGGGAGTAGACCAAGAGGAAATTCCCACTTGGACCAAGGGCAGACACTGGTTTTTAAGTTTACAGGCAGGGCTACGTCATCACGTGACCACGAGTAACCGATTCAGGTCCGCTACACGTACAGTATATTAGAATGAGCTACACTATGTCCATAAAAGTATGTGGACACACGTTGCTGACAGCTGTATAAAACTGAGCACAACGCCATGCGATCTCCATAGACAAACGGGCATGTAGTCTCTATAGGGGCGGCAGGTAGCCTACTGATTAGAGCGTTGGACTAGTAACTGCAAGGTTGCAAGATCGAATCCGCGAGCTGACAAGATAAAAATCTGTTGTCCTGAACAAGGCAGTTAACCCACTGTTCCTAGACCAGTTAACCCACTGTTCCTAGACCAGTTAACCCACTGTTCCTAGACCAGTTAACCCACTGTTCCTAGACCAGTTAACCCACTGTTCCTAGACCAGTTAACCCACTGTTCCTAGACCAGTTAACCCACTGTTCCTAGACCAGTTAACCCACTGTTCCTAGACCAGTTAACCCACTGTTCCTAGACCAGTTAACCCACTGTTCCTAGACCAGTTAACCCACTGTTCCTAGACCAGTTAACCCACTGTTCCTAGACCAGTTAACCCACTGTTCCTAGGCTGTCATGAAAATAAGAAGTTGTTCTTAACTGACTTGCCTAGTTAAATAAAGGTAAAATAGACCAACATTGGCAGTAGAATGGCCTTGCTGAAGAGTTCAGTGACTTGCAATGTGGCACTGTCATAGGATGCCACCTTTCCAAAAGTCACTTAGTCAAATTTCTGCCCTGGTCAACTTTAACTTATGTTATTGTGAAGTGGATACGTCTAGGAGCAACAACGGAAGTGGTAGGCCACACAAGCTCACAGAATGGGACCGCTGAGTAAAAATTGTGCACCCTCGGTTGCAACACTCACTACCAAGTTCCAAACTTCCTCTGGAAACAACGTTGGCACAATAACTATTCGACGGGATCTTCATGAAATGGGTTTCCATGGCCGAGCAGCCGCACACAAGCCTAAGATCACCATGCATGATTCCAAGGGTCTGCTGGATGGTGGTGTAAAACTCGCCACCATTGGACTGGAGAAGTGGAAACGCATTCTCTGGAGTGATGAATCACCCTTCACCATCTGGCAGTCTGACGGACAAATCTGGGTTTGGCGTTACCTGCCCGAATGTATAGTGCCAACTAAAGTTTGGTGGAGGAGGAATAATGGTCTGGGGCTGTTTTTATGGTTTGGGCTAGTCCCCTTAGATCCAGTGAAGGGAAATCTTAACGCTACAGTATACAATGACATTCCAGACAATTCTGTGCTTCCAACTTTGTGGCAACAGTTTGGGAAAAATCCTTTCCTGTAACGGCATGACAATGCCCCTGTGCACAAAGCGAGGTCCATACAGACATGGTTTGTCGAGATCGGTGTGGAAGAATTTGACTGGGCTGCACAGAGCCATGACCTCAACCCCATCGAACACCTTTGGGATTAATTGGAACGCCGACTGCGAGCCAGGCAGCACAGGAGGGACCAACTCGATGTTAATGTCCATGATTGTGAAATTAGATTTTCGAAGAGCAGATGTCCACATACGTATGTTTAGAAAATAGTACATGAATACACAGTATTCAGAAACGGCCCAGTGTTTAATATCTCCATATACAGTGGGGTCCAACATTATTGACACCCTCAATAAGGGTCAGCAACAATGACTGCAGCAAACAAATCATTAAAACACTGAGCCATATTGTATGCCCCCAAAAATGGGGAGATCTAGACTCTGTGTACTTGTGGCAGCATTCTCTAAGGTGCTGTTTTGTTAAACATGTTGTTTAACAACAGCAGAGCAACATCATCCGTGCAATGACCTCCACCCTAGTGGACCTCCACCCTAGTGGACCTCCCTCTCTAATTTATCCTTCTATTCCCCAGATTGAGTAGAGAGGGACATGGAGGACAGAAGGGGAGGGTCAGACTGCTTGTTCTAATGGCCCTGATGTGTGTTTGCGTTTTTTGTTGTTGTGTGTGTGTGTGTGTGTGTGTGTGTGTGTGTGTGTGTGTGTGTGTGTGTGTGTGTGTGTGTGTGTGTGTGTGTGTGTGTGTGTGTGTGTGTGTGTGTGTGTGTGTGTGTGTGTGTGTGTGTGTGTGTGCGTGTGCGTGTGCGTGTAATATTGAGGAAGGGGAATGTTTACTGCCTGTCTCCTGCAGACCCTGTGATCTCTGGGCCTCTAATGCACTACAGCTGTGAGGGTCGACGACACCGGGTCTCTGATGAACAGCTTCATTGTAATGGACCGTGTGTGTGTGTGTGTGTGTGTGTGTGTGTGTGTGTGTGTGTGTGTGTGTGTGTGTGTGTGTGTGTGTGTGTGTGTGTGTGTGTGTGTGTGTGTGTGTGTGTGTGTGTGTGTGTGTGTGTGTGTGTGTGTGTGTGTGTGTGTGTGTGTGTGTGTGTGTTACGCATAACTCCTCACCTCTCCTGGTCTACGCACTGAAAACATCATTCATTTTAGGTCACGGCTAGACCTAAATAAGGTTAAGGACTCAACTTCTGTATTTTACGTTCATTGAAACCATCTCTTATTGTTCTGAATCTCCCAGCGCTGTAAATAATGAAAAGTAGCATTCTAAATGGATGAAATGTTTTCTAGCACCTTTTGTTTCACCTCAGATTCATTTCTTTTTTCATTCTCTCCCGTGTTGCTGTTGCTATCGTTTGCTTTTCTCTTTCATAGAACAATACCACCTCCATCTCTCTGTCTCGTTCCCCACTGCAGCCTTGACGTTAAGGTTCTCTAAAACTGTTTAATGAGGAACAATGGCTACCTAAGAGTAGCTAGTTAACAAGACACTTGAGAAGGGTGAGTTTCTGCTTTCTCCTCTCGTTGTAAAATCACATCCTTGTAGTCGTATTCAACAATGCTTTTCAAGACGATTCCACACACTTCCACACACACACACGTACTCACAAACACGCAGTGGTACAACGTACTTAGGTGAAAACACTTTCAAATACTACTTAAGTTGTGTTTTGGGGTATCTGTACTTTAATTTACTATTTGCATTGAACAAAATATAAACTCAACATGCAACAATTTCAAAGATTTTACTGAGTTACATTTCATATAAGGAAATCAGTCAATTGAAATACATTTCTAATGCCCGAATCTATGGATTTCACATAACTGGGAACACAGATACAATATGCATCTCTTGGTCACAGATACATTCAAAAAAAGGTAGGGGCGAGGATTAGAAAAGCAGTATCTGGTGTGACCACCATTTGCCTCATGCAGCGTGACACATCTCCTTCGCATAGAGTTGATCAGGCTGTGGATTGTGGAATGTTGTCCCACTCCTCTTCAATGGCTGTGCGAAGTTGCTGGATGTTGGCAGGAACTAGAACACGCTGTCGTACACGTCGATCCAGAGCATCCCAAACAGATGTATGGGTGACATGTCTGGTGAGTATGCAGGCCATGGAAGGACTGGGACATTTCAGCTTCCAGTAATTGTGTACAGATCCTTGTGACATGGGGCTGTGCGTTATCATGCTGAAACATGAGGTGATGGAGGCGGATGAATGGCAAATTGCCGCGAATAAAATGAAATTGTGTTCGTTGTCCATAGTTTACCTGCCCATACCAAAACCGTCACCATGGGGGACTCTGATTCACAACGTTGACATCAGCAAACCGCACAACGCCATACACACTGTCTGCCATCTGCACGGTACAGTTGAAACCAGGATTAACCCGTGAAGATCACATATTGTATCTCCAGCCTGCTAGTTGCCATTGAAGGTGAGCATTTGCCCACTGAAGTCGGTTATGACGCCAAACTGCGGTGAGGTCATGACCCTGATGAGAACGACAAGCACGCAGATGAGCTTCCCTGAGACGGTTTCTGACCGTTTGTGCAGATATTCTTCTGTTGTGCAAACCCATAGTTTCATCAGCTGTCCGGGTGGCTGGTCTCAAATGATCCCGCAGGTGAAGAAGCCGTGTGTGGAGGTCCTGGGCTGGCATGGTTACACGTGGTCTGCGGTTGTGAGGCCGGTTGGACATACCTCCAAATTCTCTGAAATGACATTGGAGGGGCTTATGGTAGAGAAATTAACATCCAATTCTATGGCAACAGCTCTGGTGGACATTCCTGCTGTCAGCATGCCAATTGCATGGTCCTTCAAAACTTGAGTCATCTGTGGCATTGTGTTGTGTGACAAAACTGCACATTTTAGTGGCCTTGTATTTCTCCCCGCACAAGGTGCACCTATGTAATGATAATGTTGTTTAATCAGCTTCTTGCTATGCCACACCTGTCAGGTGGATGAATTATCTTGGCAAAGGATAAATGCTCACTAACAGGGATGTAAACAAATTTGTGCGCAACATTTAAGAAAAAATGTACTTTTTGTGCGTTTGAACATTTCTGGGATCTTTTATTTCATGAGAACAACACTTTACGTGTTGCATTTATATTTTAGTTCAGTGTATATTTTTTGACTACTTTTAGTTTTACCTCACTACATTCCAAAAGAAAATAATGTACTTTTTACTCCATCAAATTTTCCTGACACCCAAAAGTACTTGTTGCATTTCGAATGCTTAGCAGGACAGGAAAATTGTCCAATTCACACACTTATCAAGAGAACCTCCCTGGTCCTCCCTACTGCGTCTGATCTGGCAGACTCACTAAACACAAATGCTTCTTTTGTGTTGGAGTGTTGGAGTGTGCCCCTGGCTATCTGTAAATAAATAAAAATGCCACCTTTCAGTAGGTATATTTTAGCAGTTACATTTACTTTTGATACTTAAATATATTTAAAACCAAATACTTTTCAGGTTTTTCTCAAGTAGCATTTTACTGGGTGACGTTCACGTTTGCTTGAGTCATTTAAGGTATCTTTACTTTTACTCATATATGACAATGGGTACACACACACACACACACACACACACACACACACACACACACACACACACACACACACACACACACACACACACACACACACACACACACACACACACACACACACACACACACACACACACACACACACACACACACACACACACACACACACACACACACACACACACACACACACTCTATATTTTATTTATCAATTAGAGGGGATAGGTATATGTGTGAATTTGAGCTTGTGTTTCTGGTCAAGTTTCTGTGCTTATTTGACAGTAGGAACAAGCAGATGAACAAGACAGACAACCCTGTTACACAATATTCATACATATTTGGATAGACAGATTTTGTTCAAGGTTATGCATTAGTGTGTGTGTGTGTGGGTGCGCCCACAAGCATTCAGGCATTTGTCACACGTTTATGTGCGTGCGTGTGTGTGTGTGTGTGTGTGTGTGTGTGTGTGTGTGTGTGTGTGTGTGTGTGTGTGTGTGTGTGTGTGTGTGTGTGCGTGCGTGCGTGCGTGCGTGCGTGCGTGCGTGCGTGCGTGCGTGTGTGTATGTGTGTGTGTGTGCATGAGCGTGCATGCCTGTGTGTGTGTCTCCAATAGTATGTGTGTGTGTGTTGAGTACAGATGGAGTGATGGTGTGTGTTGAGTACAGATGGAGTGATGGTGTGTGTTGAGTACAGATGGAGTGATGGTTTGTTTAAAGTTTTCCAGGCTGCTGTGTTTCAGGCTGTCAGGTTTGTTTTCCTTTCCTCCAGAACAATGGCTGATTGGCTCTGTCTGTGACACACAGACCACACACTCCTAATAGTGACTGACAGCGCTAAGGGCTGTCTGCCTGCCTGCCTGACGCTCACACACTCAGTACCACACGCACACAAACACACACACACTCCATATTCTGCTTCTTCACACTTACTTACTCGTGAAGTGTGTGTGTGTGTGTATTTGAATGGTCAATGACAGTATAGGATATGTAGGACATTATTTTTAATAATCTTGTTTACGCTTGTTTATGCATATTTGATTCAATTCCTTTATAAACCTTCTGATATGTCCTTCATTCTGTATAATATGTTGTTCTCCATTGATAACTAATGCAAAAAGTCCTCTGTACTGAGAAAGGAGTTATACTCAATAAAGGCTATTACAGTGTTATAAACATCCTTATTACTGTAATGAATAATCAGAACGGAGGAGCAGGACTTGTGAAAAAAGACTTGTATCAAGGCAGATTTATTACAGTAACAAGGGAGGGAAGAAACTCTGTAAACTTGTGAAAGAAAATAAAACCCATCCGGTCTCATGTAGACAAGAGTACGGAAGACTGATGTCCAGAGAGGTGACCTGGAGTGGTGTGTTGAGAGGATTCTATACCAGTGGTGTGTGTGTGTGTGTGCATGTGTACAGAGCTTAAGGAAGGGGGCAGTGTTTGCTCTATGGAAGCGACCATCCCTACGGCCACACAGCCCCTCCCCTCACACTCACAATCTCACACTCACAAAGTTTAAACAAATGTTCCATCAGGTATTGAAATATGGTATCAACCCTCTCTTTCTTTAACTCTGCTTTCTCTTGCTGCTGTTCACTGTACACTCTCCCTCCGTCCCTTTCTTTATCCTCTCTGTCAAGTCTACATCTTCTCTCTCTCTCTCTCTCTCTCTCTCTCTCTCTCTCTCTCTCTCTCTCTCTCTCTCTCTCTCTCTCTCTCTCTCTCTCTCTCTCTCAATTCAATTCAATTCAAAGGGCTTTATTGGCATGGGAAACATATGTTTACATTGCCAACGCAAGTGAAATAGATAATAAAGAAAGTTCAAATCACATTTTATTTGTCAAATGCGCCGAATACAAAAGACCTTACTTTACAAACCCTTAGCCCTTAACCAACAATGCAGTTTTTAGAAAATACCTGAACAAAAAAAAGTAAGAGGTAAGAATAACAAATAATTATAGAGCAGCAGTAAATAACAACAGCGAGGCTATATACAGGGGGTACCGGTACATAGTCAATGTGGAGGCTATATACAGGGGGTACCGGTACATAGTCAATGTGGAGGCTATATACAGGGGGTACCGGTACATAGTCAATGTGGAGGCTATATACAGGCGGTACCGGTACATAGTCAATGTGGAGGCTATATACAGGGGGTACCGGTACATAGTCAATGTGGAGGCTATATACAGGCGGTACCGGTACATAGTCAATGTGGAGGCTATATACAGGGGGTACCGGTACATAGTCAATGTGGAGGCTATATACAGGGGGTACCGGTACATAGTCAATGTGGAGGCTATATACAGGCGGTACCGGTACATAGTCAATGTGGAGGCTATATACAGGGGGTACCGGTACATAGTCAATGTGGAGGCTATATACAGGGGTACCGGTACATAGTCAATGTGGAGGCTATATACAGGGGTACCGGTACATAGTCAATGTGGAGGCTATATACAGGGGGTACCGGTACATAGTCAATGTGGAGGCTATATACAGGGGTACCGGTACATAGTCAATGTGGAGGCTATATACAGGGGGTACCGGTACATAGTCAATGTGGAGGCTATATACAGGGGGTACCGGTACATAGTCAATGTGGAGGCTATATACAGGGGGTACCGGTACATAGTCAATGTGGAGGCTATATACAGGGGTACCGGTACATAGTCAATGTGGAGGCTATATACAGGCGGTACCGGTACATAGTCAATGTGGAGGCTATATACAGGGGGTACCGGTACATAGTCAATGTGGAGGCTATATACAGGGGTACCGGTACATAGTCAATGTGGAGGCTATATACAGGGGTACCGGTACATAGTCAATGTGGAGGCTATATACAGGCGGTACCGGTACATAGTCAATGTGGAGGCTATATACAGGCGGTACCGGTACATAGTCAATGTGGAGGCTATATACAGGGGGTACCGGTACAGAGTCAATGTGGAGGCTATATACAGGCGCCCCAGTGATGTTCTGGTCCATACGCATTACCCTCTGTCGTGCCTTTGCGATCGGAGGCTGAGCAGTTGCCAAAGCAGGCAGTGATGCAACTCGTCAGGATGCTCTCGATGGTGCAGTTGTAAAACCTTTTGAGGATCTGAGGACCCCTGCCAAATCTGTTCAGTCTCCTGAGGGGGAATAGGTTTTGTCGTGAGACTGTCTTGCTGTGCTTGGACCATGTTAGTTTGTTGGTGATGTGGACGCCAAGGAACTTGAAACTCTCAACCTGCTCCACTACAGCCCCATCGATGAGAATGGGGGCATGCTGGACGTGCAGTCCTGAGTGAACAGGGAGTACAGGAGGGGGCTGAGCATCCACCTCTGAGGGGCCCCCGTGTTGAGGATCAGCGTGGCCGATGTGTTTTTACCTACCCTTACCACCTGGGGGCGGCCCGTCAGGAAGTCCAGGATCCAGTTGCAGAGGAAGTGTTTAGTCCCAGGGTCTTTAGCTTAGTGATGAGCTTTGAGGGCACTGTGGGGTTGAAACGCTGAGCTGTAGTCAATGAACAGCATTGTGTTGCTTTTGTGCAGGTGTGAAAGGGCAGTGTGGAGTGCAATAGAGATTGCATCAACTGTGGATCTATTGGTGTGGTATGCAAATTGGAGGGTGTATAGGGTTTCTGGGATAATGGTGTTGATGTGAGCCATGATCAGCCTTTCAAAGCATTTCATGGCTACAGCCGTGTGTGCTACGGGTCGGTAGTCATATAGGCAGGTTACCTTAGTGTTCTTGGGCACATGGGCTATGGTGGTCTGCTTGAAACATGCTGGTATTACAGACTCAGACAGGGAGAGGTTGAAAATGCCAGTGAAGACACTTGCCAGTTGTTCAGCGCATGGTCAGAGTACACGTCCTGGTAATCCGTCTGGCCCTGCAGCCTTGTGAATGTTGACCTGTTTGAAGGTCTTACTCACATTGGCTGTGGAGAGTGTGATCACATAGTCGTCCGGAACAGCTGATGATCTCATACATGTTTCAGTGTTACTTGCCTCGAAGCAAGCATAGAAATGATTTAGCTCGTCTGGTAGGCTCGTGTCACAGGGCAGCTCTAGGCTGTGCTTCTCTTGTAGTCTGTAATAGATTGCAAGCCCTGCCACATCCGACGAGCGTCGAAGCTGGTGTAGTACGACTTGATCTTTGTGTATGGGCGCTTTGCCTGTTTGATGGTTCGTCGCAGGGCATTGCGGGATTTCTTGTACGTTTCTGGGTTAGAGTCCCGCTCCTTGAATGCGGCAGTTTTACCCTTTATCTCAGTGCAAATGTTGTCTGTAATCCATGGCTTCTGGTTGGGGTATGTATGTATAGATAGATAGATAGATAGATAGATAGATAGATAGATAGATAGATAGATAGATAGATAGATAGATAGATAGATAGATAGATAGATAGATAGATAGATAGATAGATAAAAGTGAAATAAACAATGAACATTAAACCGTTTCAAAGGAATACAGACATTTCAAATGTCATTATGACTGTGTACAGTGTTATAACGATGTTCACAATGTATCCCTCACACACACACACACTGTGCCGTGCTCTGCGCGGGCCCTTTAAGAGCTGAGCCCATCTCTAACAGCTTACAGGGAGGGGAGGGTAGGAGGAGGGACAGAGACAGAGGGAGGGAGGGTGTGTGTGAGCGCTACAGAGAGAGAGAGAGAGAGAGAGAGAGAGAGAGAGAGAGAGAGAGAGAGGGAACAGTCTCCGTTGTCTAAGAGGTTGAAGGATCAATAGAGAGGCTTGTTGTGGCGGTTGTGATTCTGTTCCGTCTGTGTGTCGGAGCTGCATGGTGTTAGAAGGAGGAATCCTAGTTCCCACAGACCTATTCCAGCATGCTCACAGACCCTGAGCTACCTCAGGAGTTTAACAGGTACGTACGCTCTTACTCTCTCTCACACACACACACACACTCGTGCTGACACGCACGCTCAGGCAGACCGCGGGGAGAGAGGGACGACAGAACTGTGAGGGAGAGGGAAAGAGGCAGGGAGGGAGGGAGAAGGAGAGCTAGTGTTTTGTTGTTGTTG